>NC_143058.1:46342500-46562500 GCF_052426305.1 Pelodiscus sinensis | reverse complement strand
ATAACATTTTGAATAGCGGGTCAGCGCCTCAATCAATTACATAAGCATGTAAAGTCGGTCTCTCGGAAAAAAATCCTTTTTCATGCATATGCATTAAAACATGTTCGCAATTATCCTCGGAAATTGCCTTCATTGGATTAAGCAGCAGTCTTGGCGGCGGGTTCTGGTCTTCCCAGTGCCTTTATTAAAGCCCTGAGCAGCTCTGGGTATAATAGAGCAGAGAGAGTGTTTGTTTAACCAATGTTTACTAAAGAAAGGCTAAAGCACCGGACTGGTTTTTGATAACAAAAGAGAAAAAACTCATTTGGAAATGCTCCTATTAGTCGGTCAGCAAACGAAGAAGCACTTTCAGAGTCACTAAAACCCCCCCACATGTTTTCCTAGGACACAATTAAGGACGGTCCTCAAAGAGAGACTTCGGATAAGTGTCCTTTCGGTGGATGCCGTTTAAGGCTCTTGACTCATTATCTGTAAATGGTCTCTGTATGGAAAAAGATTAGGTGTACAGGGTTTGACACTTCGGTTTTACATGATATGCTGTGCTACAGTCGCAGTGACAGAGGGAAGTACTAATTACCCAGGGCTATCTAATAACATGATTTTCTACCATTACCTCTAAAAGGCTAAAGTTAACCAAGAAGAAAATAATCATCATAAGCTTTAGAGAAAAAAACCCAAGCACGTATGGATTTTGTTAGGTCTTTAGCTGTCGAATAATAGTGCATAGATCAGCTTAAGAATGATTATGACCAATCGAACATCTCAGGTTGTCTTTGAATAGCTGCTCCCTCTCCCTCCGCCGCCCACGCCAAATCATTAGGAGCTGAAATGTACACCAGTCATTCCCCAAACTATACCAAGACTCTTAGAGTTGTCGGATGTGTTTCAAAAGAAAGTCACTCTATTCTTTACTGTCTGTTTACTTGCCAGCAAAGTCTGGGTGAAACAGAGATCCCAAATGTGGGACCTACTCTTAAAATATCTTCTCTAAAACGTGTTCAGTTTTTCAATGGCTACATGGTAATTGAACTGTACAGAGATTATTGACTAGTTACCGGATCCTGGGGGTCAGCTCACAACGGAGAAGGGGAAAGAATACTCCTAACTTTTCACTTTCCATTTCCCAATCAAAATATTGAAGGACATTCTGATAATACTTTGTAAAAGGGGGTCGTCTTGTTTCTGGATTGTCATCTGGCAAAGCCATCTGACATGCATCAATTCCCTTGCAATGATAAAACCAGAAACGAGTCGCCTTTTCCATCGCAAACAAGTTACTTCTATTTTTAATGATTTTGAATTGATCTCATCCGAGCCAGGAGAGGAACCTGCAGCTACTGTTTATTTGCTTGATGCCTACGTTAATGCCAGCTTTAATAAGCATAGATCTTCTCATTTCAAACGATCAGATTTTCCTATGAAATTGACTCAGTTGATTTCAGTGACCAAAGAGCGTATTGCGGTGCTTACAGACAAAATGTCAGAAACCTCCTGTATGTATAGCAATGGAGTATTTCGCTCCACCTGCGAAATTGTAATATTCCCTTTCCCCTTCCTTCTACCCAGTGACATTATCCGAAGTATAGGGAATAGCATTGTAAAGGCTTCAGAGGTCGCAATTTTGATAGTATAACAATGATTTGATAATAGGTGACATTTACAGCCCATCTGGAATGGATGGTTCTGAGACACGCTGAAATAATGGGAAGTAAGTTGAAAGGGTAATTAGAGGAAGAACAAAAATAATGACTAGCCAGGTCAGAGAATGTCCATCCGACCACATAGAATCGCATTGTGCCACTGATTTGCAAGTAGAGTTTTCCACTGGCCTCCACCGGCAGTTGTACTTATAAATCAGTGAGACACTATGGACCGCTGGGCTTCTGAGACTGAGAGAAAACACCTCCCCCGAATCGTTTAAAAAGCTGGTGGTGAGGGGTGTGGTTTTTTTTGTCGGGGACAGGCAGCTATACCTAGAGAAGAGATTGAAAATGGGGAGCAGCTATGAGGCGATCACGAGATGAACTTCCTGCCAATGAAGTCAAAGACAACCTTTCTATCGCAATAATTTGCTTTGATGAGTAGGGAGAAGTTAGCTAGGATGAAACAGTGGAAATAGTTACTGAACAATTCTGCACTGTTCTGGTACTTCTGTAGCCACCGAATACATCTGGCTCACATAACACATCCACATGTGTTAACTTACTACACTCTTAAATTATATTTGCAGGGGACCTTCGCTGGTTCCCGGGAATTGGAAAAATAACTCAAGGAGCAGAAAAGAAAACGAGAAATGATCCAAACAGCAGCTGAGTTTCATATTAGAAACAATAGTTGGGACTACGTGAGGTAAAATGTTGATAAACATAGTGTTGACTGGAGGGAGCCGACCTAGATTTATGAGAGGACAGGGCTTGTTTAACTAGCTTGATGGGATTCTTCAAAGACAGTACGCCAAGCACCCAAGGAAAAGGCAGCAGCTATTACATCAACACTTCTTGAAGTTTCACACTAGACTGGTTTGGTCAGAGTAAAGAACAACACCACAGAGGAGGAAGGATTAGCTAGCTACTAGAGGGTTGGATGCTATAGAAACACCAGAGAGAGAGAGAGCTCTTGGAAAATTGGCTGAAAAACAGCAGGTGGCTGTAAAGGGTCATTTCTCTCGATGGAAAGAGGTTACCAATCGGTTACATCAAGCTTTGCTTTAGGGATCTGTCTTGTTTATCATGGGAGGATTATAAGATCTGAAATTGCAAATAATGAGGAAGATGTAACAAAATCCACGTAGAGAAATGTAAATAACCTATTTGCAAGCAATCCACCAAAATAGACAGTATCCACTACATGCAAACGTTATGCTGATCAAACAAAGCAATTAGGACCTATTGAGGGAAAAATCTTTGATGTTGCTGTGTCAGCCCAGTACGCAAACATGCTAGTGAGTGGATTTAAAGTTTGGCTTTAGCTGAAAGCCATGAGAAACCATTTGATGGAATGTAGTGCTGAGAATACTTTCCAAAGCACAACCACTTGGTTAGACATGATTTAAAACAATACTCTGGGATGGCTTTTGACAATCTTTTCATACCAGTGTATTATTAAATTGGAAGAATATAATACAGGGAATAGTTCAGGAGTCACTTCAGCTATAATACTTTAGACAAACAACGAAATAGGATCCTGCACTACTTTACTCACTCGAATAGGGACTATTGGTTCGAGTAAGGGCGGCAGGATTGACTCCTAAGGATTGATTCCCACCGATGTCAATGTGAGATCTGGCATTTTTATAGGTGGCTAGAGCATAGGACCTCAAATGAATTTCTTCTCCAGCCCTACCTCTGGGCTGGATGGGAAAGGTCTTGCAGTGCTTCTAGGGAAGGCGTTGTGGTGCTCAGCTTATAGACACGTTCATAGGAGCTGAGGGAAATTCGGAGCCTTTGGGGTTTTTCTTTCTTTCTTTTTAATTGATTAAACATTTGTCCGAGATGTAACCACTGGATGCTTACAGTGAAACGTAGCGGCAGTTCTGATACAGCTCAAATAAAGCTCGCCTGCATGGCAGACTTAAGAAAAGCTTTTTGGGTGAGTTAATGGCAATTTTTGTAAACCAACAGAAAATTCTCAGTAAACATGAAATCTCTCAAATCCTTGTCGAGGTCTTTTTGAAGTGTAATCTAAATCCAAAATGTAGCAAATAAATCAAAGGAAACATAGAAATGATCGAAAATAAAAGGAACACTTTTATATAGATACTAGAGCACGGAATTCATAGGAGAGAAATCCAGAAAACCGACCAAGCTATTTTTGATCCTTGAATAAGGATCATAAGTTGAGGGGTTGCTGTTTTCCCGCTGACTGTTTCATTAGCCGTCATTTTTTCATAAGACAGCAAAGTGATTAACATTCATTTCCTTGTTCCCTTGGTTCTTGCGATATTTTATTTTGCCTTTTGTACTATTGTACGGCTGATATGTTCCTATGGTGTCCACTTCCGCTTTTGACATTAATACAACTATTTGAAGCTTAAACTCAATGAATAATGACCACGTCAGAGAGAAAAGCTAGGTCCTGCAAATTTACTCTCAGGAGTAAACCTCAAGAACACCCATATTCTTAGTTGAAATCACTGACTCCGGTGAGTAAAGGCTGCAGGATTGGGCCCTTAGTTCTGGACTGCTGCCAGTAGGCATGGTGGAATGGTAAGTGCACCGAATGGTTACTTTATAGCTGTGGTGTCCGACCACTTCTGAAACAGTATCCACTACAGTGGCTACTGCTTTAGTAAACTAGCCACACTCAACCCGACAAATAGCCACATTGTTCAAGCCAACTAACCACACTGAACTGGTCAAATAGCTAACATGCCACGTGGCTAGCGTGTTGGACTTTGCTACTTTGCTAGCACACTCCACCTTCCCTGTGAAAGTCTCTCTCTGGCCCCTGGGCTCCCAACACCCAAACACAATTATAACGGCTTTGATTATAATTGTATTCCTGACAACGCTCCAAATGCTTGGATGTCAAGGGTAGACTTTTAAAAGGGGATGTTGCAGCCATTCCTATGAAGTGGTTGACAGTTCCTTGTTATGAAAATCAGACCCAGATTGTTAACGCCAGGATGTATAACTGACAAAAGATTGCACTATTTAACAACCACAGTTAAAATCCACATAACAGTAACTAGGCAGAAAGAAACTAGGCACAGACATCTATTTTACAAGTGGAAAAGTAATCTCAAAAGGCCTCGTGGAGCCCAGGGGCTCTGACTAAGTGAAAATAAGTTCCTGATCAATTATTAAGCATGTATGATCTTCGCAGCTAAAGGCAATCACGCCCTTGCAGATTCCTACGACCTCTGGCCTGCAGTTTCAGGGAGTTTTCAGTTGCAACACCCTGTGAATGAAGGCCTTGAAAATCCCGAATGAAAACTACCAACGCTCTGAAATGTTTTTATTTTCCGGCGTCAGGCCGGTGTATTTCCCACTTCTGCTTTGCATTTCACCGAGAAGGCTTTTATGGTGCGGCCAACCTACTACAAAAGGCATGTTGGGAAGGGGGAGGGAAATTCTCCCCTTTGTTGTGAAACACTTTTGCGCACTTTCTTTCTTCCCCAAGCTAACGAGTACAAAGGAACCCGAACTGCCGGGGCCCGAGAGCAGATCTGGGGGGGTTGTTTTCCCTCTGACGGGAAACGCAGCTGAGGCTGGGGGAACCTGCAGTACAAGGCACCCTTAGCGCCTGCAGCTGGCCCCCTGCAATTTCTATACGGTGCTGCTGGGCCGCCTGGTCCGGTTTCCGGCCTGGTTTCCCTGTCCAGCGACTGCAGCGAGTCAGTAAAAGCCGGGGCAGCGCCCTGCAAAGCGATAGCCCCCCAGGGCGGGGCGGGGCTTGCAGAAAAAGAAGAACCCCCCCGCTGGACGTTAAGAGGCAGCATCTCGGGTGCAGACCCGTGTTGGCCTGGCGGGTTGAGCGGAGCGTGCCTGGGGGCTGGGCACCCTCCCCGCTGTCTCAGCCCGGAGCGCAGCCAATCACGGCAGCGGCCCCTCTCCCCGGCGCGCCGCTCAGAGGGTAACACGCGGGCAAGGGAACTTGGGAGCCGAACTCTGTTTTCAAAAGCCTGCCTGCGGCGCTCCTCGCTCCTCACCGGCCGGTCACACACAGACCTGGGGCAGCCTCATCTCAGCCCTGCCACGCGGGCCCTCCACCCGCGTCACTTTGACTTTTTAATATGTTCCTGGACTGTGATAAACTCTCCCGGGCGTCCCTGTGGAGATCAGAAAGCGGACTCGCTGGCATTTGGAGACCTTAACTTCGCCCCCCCCCCGCCCCCCGGCCTCCACCCACACTGTGGTTGGCCCTAGCTGCCCTCTTTGGGAGTGTGAGGCTGTGTGTGTGACTAGAAAGGGTGGGGGAGGGAGGAGTCCCTTTATTTTGATAGCAGCTCTTCGGAGTGGAAATGCAACCGCCAATGAAAGCGTTATCTGATGGGAGATTAAAATGCAGTCTGCAAGTCGAACCCCCGTGCAGATCACAGGAATGTATTAAATATATAATGGGCTCTGCAAATGTTTTCTCAGGGTAAAAGGAAATGCACAGAACTTATCCCGCAGTCCTGCACTTTACATAGTGACAGTGCATGGCTCGTCTTGTAATTAATATACAACACCTGATTTCACTTTTCACCAAGCACAATTATATAGGTAGATAAGACGATTTTAAAAGAACCCTCCACATTTCAATCCTTTATATTCTAAACAATGACTAGATATTATTAACACATTATTAAAACTCCATTTAGAGGAACTTAATGAGACTTCACGTCGTATCAATGGTAGAGATTTTCACAGAAGTGAAAGGATCATTAAAACCATGCCTGTCGTTTCCAGACAACGCAAATGAAGCTCTTGCCTAATTGAATTCAATTTCTCTCGGCATTTAGAGGCAAAAACTATTTATTGTCCAATATGGAAGAGCCATCAGTACCATACCAATCGTGTATGGAAACCCTGCTCTGTTAGGTTAGAAGACCCCTCCCTGGGTTTACAGAAATATGTTTCCCATCCTACACAAATCAGTAAGACAAATGGCCAGACTTCATCATAAGCTTTGGAAAACTAACAATGGGCATGCAAGAGAACTGAAGGTTTCTCCTTTCAGCCCACCACCAAGGTGCTTTTCTTTTGTTAGTCTAGCCTCAGAATTGTGGTTCCCACCTCATTTCGAGGAGGCGGCAAATCAGTAAAGACGACAAAACTGCAGCCTCAAGGAAACTAAGACAGGGAATCAAAAACTTGAGCGTAGGCAGTCATAAAAATACATTTTCCAGTGCAGATTTATTATGGCTCTCTGTTATGCTGAGTGTGAGTCAATGAGCGAGGGGGAGGGGGAATTTATTCAATCTGACAGCGAACTAGCCTTAGAATTTATAGAAAGAATCAAAGTTATAGGTACAGGCTTGAAAATGCTTATAAATTGGAGCCAACGTTTCCCTCCCTCCCCCCGAAAATGTTGCATTAAAGTATGTAGGAGTCTTTTTGCCTTCTTAAATATAAACATATATTTTGATTTCTAGAGCTGCTAGGCACCTACAGCTCCCACTGAAGTCATCAGAACGGATGCTCAGCACTTTTGAAAATCGAGCCAGTAGTCCCTCTTCCTGTATTCTATATTGTCTTTGAAAAAAACCTATCCCAAAATACCTCTTCCCCACAAACTCACTGCTTATGTGAAAAATTGTCAGGCTGGGTGTTCCTCAAAGGATTGGTTGCCAGAATGTTTAAGTGATGACATTACTACACATATATAATATGTGGGAAGTTATGTTTTAAAGAAGTATGTTTGTTGCAATGTTAACGCAACCCCAGATTTCAGAACTGGATATTGTTAACATGCTGTTCTCTTTTCACAGAAGACTGATTTTATCCATTCAAAATCAGTTTTCTTTTTAAGTCTGGTTTCATATCCTTCTGTTTTTTTTATATAATATAAGCATGAAGTCTCTTTCCCCCTCAGTCCTTCCAAAAGCTATTTTCTATCAGTCTAGCTCCATCTTCTCCTGTGTTCATAATATCTCCTTTAAAACACAAATAAGATAGTTATTTACTAATTATCTAGACACCTCCATTTAAAATTGTAAACTCTATTATGCCGCTATTCTTGTTTTGTTTTTCATACATTTTAAAAATATGAACACATCAATTATATTAGCCATATGGCTTGATCACATCAACCATCTTACAAGCTAATTGTAGTTTAAACACTGACAAGTTATTAGTTAAGGTGTTTAGGAAAGCTCTCTCTACTTCTGTCTTTTTAACAAGATCATTTAAATGTCAATGAATACTCAAAGCAAAGCCATTACATCATTTATTTTCATATTTTTCACTTTCTGTGTATCCAAAAAGTCCAAAATAGTCTTAGCAAATCTCTAACTTGATTTACAGTAGAGGAGTGCAGGATATCAGACCATGGAACTTTCATTTCAATCTATCCCAATTTGTAATAATTTACTTACAAGAAGCCAGTTTTCAGTAATTAACAGGTAAGTAGTGCACTTTTTTTAGTTATTTAAAGGCGTGTATTAGTGACAGTGCACAAGTGGTTCCAGTCTGGCATTTACATCCTGCAACTATAAAACTTCACCCTTCAGTGATCCTAATACTTTGTCCATTAAATGTATTTACTCATTTAAATGGGAGTGCATTTGACTGCTAAACAGATGGTCTATACAGTGCCCAGTTACAAAGCAAGGGTTTGGTTATACTACCAAATTTTAGGCTACAGATTTCCTGCTTCCCTACACACATTTCAAAGCAGTTTATTTTCCCATACAAAATATTAATACAAGTGGAGAATCCTGTCTGGAATTCAGATAGCATCTTTTTTGCTATCAGAGCTCTTGTAGGAAAGCTTTTATTCACTGACAGTGGCAGCATTCACAGATTTTAACAAGTGCGGGATGTTTGATTTTTAAAGCACTTTAACAGTCTATTTGAAACAGTCTGTGGAATGGTGGGATTGTAAATACCCAATCGGTATTTGGGATTCCTGGTTATTTTATTATGTTGAGAAAAGCCTCTTGGCCTCAAATTGGCACTACTGTAGCAACAACTAAGCCAGTCTTTAGAGCTGCAACATATTTACATATATATACATCCTTCTCCTTCCACCACACCCACCCGTCCATACACAATAAAGTAACTAAATAAAAAAAAAGGTTGCAAAGGGTTACAATTTAAGGAAATTCAGAATTAAGGTTGTTTGTGCCTTCTTAATTCAGCCCTGTGTGAGTATGCATTATGAAACAGTTATTAAATAAATTATCATATGCTATTTTGTCCATAGGACTGTTTATGGTGCTTTTGACGGGGTGAATGTGCCCTGCACTGGTGAAGGGGGAGCTAAGACTCTGTGGGCAGAGGAAGTCCTGCCCTTCTTCCCAGACTGGGAGTGCTCCAACTGCAGGAGCTAGATAAAAGCCAGTGGAGCAACTCAGTCTGGAGGGACCACCAGCAGGGAATGAGCTCACACAAGAGCACCTGAGCAGTCCCTGCCACTGCTGCCCAGGCAGCAGCCATTGCAGCCCCAGGAGCAGCCACCCTGGTGGCAGCTGCCACAGCCTCAGCAACAGCCCTGACCAGGGAGGCCTTCTTTGTGAGATGGATTAATTGAGCAACGCCCTGAGAAGGGGGCAACACCAGGGATGGTAGGAAGTGGCCCATGGTGGAGGTTTGTCCCTTCAGGAGCTCAGCACATTTCAGTGGGATGTCCTGCTGAGCAGGCAGTGTAAGCTTCCACTGCCAACAGGACCCTGGGTTGGGACCTGGTGGAGTGGAAGGGCCCAGGTTCCTCTACCTCCCTGCCCTGCAACACTTGGATTCCCTGATAGCTGGGGGAGACTCACCAGGGGTGCAGGCCTCCAGGCCAGAGAGCCTTCCAGAAGGAGACCATAGTACCTTTGACTAGGCCTGCTGGGCCATATATATCCTGAAAGAGGGGATAGCACTTTTGGCCAGGCATCTTGGGCTGTATTTACCCTAAAAGAGGGAACAGAACTTTGGGACCAGGCCCATAGAGCTACATTTATTGTAAAAGGAGGGAATTGACTTTGGGGACCACATGCCCCTTTTGAAAAGGGACATTGATTCTGCCTTTGGGGGACCCCCTGACTGTTGCAGGGGTCTGGCCCCCTACAGTGTTCATCAGTATAGTAGCTGACTGTTTCACAAATGTTAAGAAACTCATGGGCTGCGTCTAGACTGGCATGATTTTGCGGAAATACTTTTAACAGAAAAGTTTTTCTGTTAAAAGTATTTCCGCAAAAGAGCATCTAGATTGGCATGGATGCTTTTGCGCAAAAGCATCAGTGCCCAGTATAGACATGATTTTGTGCAAGAAGGCTCTGATGGCCATTTTAGCCATCGGGCTTTCTTTCGCAAAAAATTAACGTGCTTGTCTACACTGGCCCTCTTGTGCAAGTATTCTTGCGCAAGAGGGCTTATCCCTGAGCGGGAGCATGAAAGTATTTGCACAAGAAGCATTGATTTTGTACCTTACAAAGTCAGTGCTCTTGCACAAATTCAAGCGGCCAGTGTAGACAGCTGGCAAGTTTTTGCGCGAAAGCAGTTGCTTTTGCGCAAAATCTTGCCAGTCTAGACGCACCCATGGTCTTTGTCAGAGGAGGGGGGGCTATTATCCCAGTTTAACAGCTGGAGAACTGAGGCACAAAGAGATAAGTTTTGTGCACTGAATGCAATAGGGATCCTGTGGAAAAAATGGTATGTGATCATGTAATGAATGAGTGTATGATAGTGCAAATGCCTGTGAATTAATGTTGCACAGGTAACTTTAATTCTGGCTTTTCTAACTTGACTTTTTTCAACCTTAACATTCTTTTTGCATAGTTTTTCATATGTAATGTCCTAAGTTCTTAAAGAGTAAATTGAAAAAAATCCATCTTGTGGAATCATACTTATCCCTCAGTGGGCCATCAGCAGGGTTGGAACCTTTAGAGTCACACAGAGACCTCTGCCAGTTGAACTAACAAAAATAAATGACAGAAGTAACAGGTTGTCATATTCCCTGTGGAAGAGCAACTAGAAGGGGTGCCATATGCATATCTTTCTTTGTGTTTCCAATATTTGATGATAGCAGGGGAATGAGGAGCTTTAGGAGTCATGGCTTCAGTACCAAGACCTAAAGGGAAATGTGCTCTAAAGGAAGAAAAGCCATTTGTCCCTGTTCCTCCAATTCTGCTCTTGCCTGCTCCAGCCCGTCCTTTTGCTGGGTTTGTCTCTAAGCTCTAGATCCTCATCCCAGTCCCAATAACTACCCCGGAGTTCCTCATTCCAGTCCCAGTTTTGACCAGCCAGTCCCAGTCATACTCTGTATAGTCTTAAGGTTCCTTGTCCAAGTCCCAGTTTCCCTCCACCTTAGTTCCCTGTCCCAGTTCCCCTTCCTATGCTCAACAGAGTCTCTTTCAAGGCCCTTCATCATTCATTCTAGACTCTCATTCATCCTTGTGGGCTCCATGACCAAGTCTCTTTGTCAAGCCAGTACCAGAATCTCTCCTCTCAATTCCTTAGTCTGTCCCTAATCTCATGCCATTAAACATGCAGGTGTAGGTCCTTCAGTTGTTCCATGTGGGAAAGCATGGTTACTGTGGGCCAAATCTGAAGTTCAATGTAATTAGACTTTGGTTCAGGCCTCATGACAGTAGCTAAAGTGTTTCTGTTTGGTTCTATTACTGCAGACAAATAAGCAGATCAGGTGCCATAGACAAGCGGTGAGCTGAGACTAACTATTGGTGTCTAGGGCTATGTATTCTAGTAGAAATGAGTCTTAATGGATGGATAGGAGGCAGGAGCATAGCGGCTTTAAAGTTGACAGTGAATGCTGGAGAAGGGGAGGGAGTGAATAACTGGCAGAGGATGGACATTTTAATGATGATACAAGGGCAACCCAGCCTATACCAGATGCTGCTCTTCTTGTTTTGGCAGATCTTTATGTGGATCTGGCTATGGTCTGAGTTTCTATATCAAAACCACCACATAATCCATGAGCATATGATGTTTGTGTCTATCAATGGGATCCTCTTTAGTTTTTGTGGGGAGGGAGCAAAGATGGGGGGTTGTTAATGCTCCCGGAACATATCTTGCTGCCCAATCCAGAATGGGTTTTCTAGACATTTTTTCTTGGCCTCGGCATAATCATAATGATGCTCTGTCATTATGTGAGAAATAAAGTGTGTTCAGCTGGAAGTATAAAGCCCTCAAAATATATTCATCCTATGTGAGAGCAGGAAATACAGTTGAATGAACTGGCACTTGTACTGTACACTTCATGCACAGATCCTCCACAGCATTTCCACACATCTTTCCAGTTTCAGTGCCTTACAGATTTTGCTTGTCTGAAATTTTTCTCACAGCAGCCACCTGATCATGCCCAGTGACGTTACAAAACTATTCCAAAGATAACTTTATCTGCTTGAAACTGATGGCAGAATTTGATGCTGGGAGAACTGAGATTTGGAAAGAACCAGACTTCACAGTCCAGCTCCTGAGGATGGAGAGAAGTGCTATTGATAAAGCTGAATTAATTTATTGGTTGTCATGAGAGTCACAAAAAACATTAAATGAGCTGTTCACCATTTACAAAAATAAAGTGAATGAAACATGAAACTCAGAAAAATTCACCAGCTTGTCACTGTACTGTACATGAATGAAGAAACACTTCTCAGATGTGGGTATTATTAGGGTCATCCTTACCCATATATAGAATATGCAGCTACACAAGGCACCTGAAGATTTGGGGCACCACTAGGTCTTAAAGTCCACCCACCGACTCTTCCTATCCCTACTCTGTTGCTCCCTTACCTCCAGAGGGGATCTAGTTAACTTAAAAGTGGAAAAAGCCTGACAAAGCTATTAGCAGAACATTGATTCTGTGAAAGAACCATTTAAGTGGTAATGAAGCCATTTAACAGGCAATTGCCAACCCCAGGTATACACTGTCAGTTTCTGAATTCACTGTGTAGGTCTACAGGACCTTAGTTTAAAATTTGCTTTAAAATATTTTATCAATTTGTTGCTGAGGATTATAAAATCACATCTCCTAAAAATTGCCCCTCTTGGCTACCATCGGGCATAGGGACACCAATTTAATAGTGTTGTGTAGGGTCCCATAAATCCTAAGGATGGCCCTGGATATTATTGATTGACTGATCTTGCTGAGGTAGAGATGAAAGTGAAGAAGCACGCAGAATGGGGATCTTACCTAGAGTCAGCTGACCTACTCTTAGACAGATTATCCAGCCTGGAACTATCATAATCACACAGTTTTCTAATAAGGCCCATCATCATAGTAGTTCTGCATAGGCTAGACTACAAAGAGTGTGTGGGTGTCAGTGGATGGGGTTGTGGCATGAATAAGACAATGAGCAGGTATAGAAAGAGAAACTGAGGACAAAAGTGGGACAGTTAGAGTGCGTCTACACTGCACCTTAAATTGAAATAAGGTGCATCTACACAGCGCCACATTTAGAAATATAGTGCTATTCTGAAATGTGCTTTACTCCTTGTAAAATCAGGTTTACAGGTTTACATCAGAATAGCGGGTCTGAAATAATGGCCTTGCTGTGAAGACGCAGGATAGCTATTTCCGGATACTCCAATATCCTGAAATAGTGTTGCAGTATAGGGCTACGTCTACACTGGCCCCAAATTCCGGAAAAGGGATGCAAATCAGGTAAGTCAGCATAGGGAAATCCGTGGGGGATTTAAATATCCCCCGCGGATTTAAATAAACATGTCCGCCGCTTTTTTTCCGGCTTGGGGAAAAGCCGGAAAAAAAGCGTCTAGACTGGCGCGATCCTCCGGAATAAAGCCCCTTTCCAGAGGACCTCCGGAAAAAAAGCAGCCTAGATGTCTCTGGTCTCCTGAGTTCTTGTGTTTTCTTTTTTCTCTTGCCCCTGCTGCTCTCAATGGTCTTGTCTTCAGAGCAGGGTCCTTGCTTTAGTTCAGGGATGGGAAACCTAAGGTCTGGGAGCCGGATGTGGCCTCCCCCCCCGGTTTGCCTGGATCCAGCCCCGAAGGCTCAGGGCTCCCCCCCCAATATTGAAGAGGCCATACTGGCACTCCAGCCCCTCTGCTGCTCACTCCCCTCCTCGGTGGGGCTGGAGCACACAAAATCTACTAGCCTGGGATCTCTAGACTATGGTGTGTGAGGGGAATATGGGGAGTCTCTTTCTACTTCTGAGTCGGAGGCTATATCAGTGAGGGTTTGTTTTTCTTTTTTTGCTTCTCACTTGTATGTGGCCCATGACTGATTTTTCTATGGGTCAGTGGCCCCTGACCCCCAAAAAGACTCCCTACCCCTGCTTTAGAAGCACAATGGGAAGAGGGAAAAATGATAGAATGGGTCCTCAACTCATGCCTGACCCACATAGAAAGCCCCCCAGAGAAAACAGTAAGACTTCAACAAGCTCAAAGTGAATAAAGTTATTTACACCTTTTCAAGACATGCACTGAATCATTCCTAGTGCTGTATAAAGCATTATTTGGTTGACAGTGTCTATTAAAATATCTGTTTATGAATGCAATGTCACCCCACAAAATTTACCATTTTATGCTATGAAAAATGGCCCTTTTTTCCTGTGGAAAAATAAAATAAATAAAACCCAGCCTTAGCAGTGGGATCTTTAATGTCACAAATGGGCAGGATGTCAGTTTTATGCCACATCCGAAAGACAGATATATATATTCCACCATTTCTCATCTCCTATTTATGATTGTTGCAATCACAAATAATGTAGCTGAGATCTACTATACACTTGACCTGTATGTATGGCAACTTCTGGCAGTGGTGGTTAGAGCATTTTGTCTCAGCTATTTATTGAGGTTGGGTTTTCACCTGATGTTTAACTCTCTCCATTCTTCAGAGGCAGGAGAGCAAAGTTTTTTATGTAGTATCTCTTTATAAGTGTACTGATGCTATGGAAGGCTTTATGGAAAATATATGCTTTACACTTTGATCTGAATGTTGGGGTCACTATAGTATTCCCCATGAGTTTCCATCTGCTACCCATGTGGTCCCCTGACC
Source organism: Pelodiscus sinensis (assembly GCF_052426305.1). NCBI lineage: Eukaryota > Metazoa > Chordata > Testudines > Trionychidae > Pelodiscus > Pelodiscus sinensis. The sequence goes on along the minus strand of NC_143058.1, from coordinate 46,547,896 downwards.
AGTGCCTGTGGAGTCTTGGCAAGTAAGAAACAGCTGTTGATTGACGAAATGAAGTTACAGCTCTGCTGGTCAGTCATGGTGATGCAACCTGTCCAACAGAAAACTCCAAGAAGACACCAAAAGCACACCACTTATATTTAGTGACTATTTGCTAACCAGTCAACAAAGGTCTGTGCATCTGTCATATGAACAATCATTATTATCACTGGTTAACAAGTGCCTTTTGTACAATTCATGGCTACATGTGGTGTTCCAAGTTCCGTGTAACTGCAGACTTGCTGTGCTGTCCTGCATTGCCATTAAGTTGACACGGTGCAGTTCGCATAACAGCTGCTGTACTCACTCGAGGTTGGTGCTGGGCCATGAGTTTTGGCGCACTGCCCACTTCTTAGATAAGGAGTTTCTTCTGGCAATGCATGGATCTGTTAAGGTCACCTAGCGAACAGCTTGACTGACAGCCCTAGCTGAGTTTACTTCACTGGCTCTGTCCTGCAGCTGAATTCTTGTCAGCACAACCTGCACAGAACACCCTCTGTAGAGGAAAAACTCTGGGCTGTGTCTAGACTGGCCAGTTTTTCCGGAAAATCAGCCGCTTTTCCGGAAAAACTTGCCAGCTGTCTACACTGGCCGCTTGAATTTCCGCAAAAGCACTGACTTCCTACTGTAAGAAATCAGTGCTTTTTGCAGAAATACTATGCTGCTCCCGTTCAGGCAAAAGTCCCTTTTGCGCAAAACTTTTGTGCAAAAGGGCCAGTGTAGACAACTCAGATTTGTTTTGCACAAAAAAGCCCTGATCACGAACATGGCAATCAGCGCTTTTTTGCGCAAAAGCTCATCTAGATTGGCCACGGACGCTTTTCCGCAAAAAGTGCTTTTGCGGAAAAGCATCCATGCCAATCTAGACACTCTTTTCCAAAAATGCTTTTAACGGAAAACTTTTCCATTAAAAGCATTTGCGGAAAATCATGCCAGTCTAGACATAGCCCTGGTGTTTAACAAGTTGGGTATGCCATCTTGGATTGTCTAAGCAACAACCTGGACTCCATCTTGTCTGACCTTCCAGGAGGTGTATGCCTGGCTGCAAAGATGGTGTTGCCAGGGGGGCTTTGGCTTCTTTGACCACAGGATGCTATTCCAAGAAGGACTGCTAAGCAGGGATAGGGTTCACCTTTTAAGGAAGGGGAAGAGAGTATTTGGATGCAGACTGGCTAACCTAGTGAGGAGGGCTTTAAACTAGGTTTGACGGGGGTGACCAAAGCCCAGAGGTAAGCGAAAAACATGGAGACCTGGGAGATGGGTCAGAAATGAGAGTGAGTGAGGGCTATAATAGCAGAGAAAAAGGAGGGACAAGGCAGAACTGGAGGCAAGATCAAATCAGTATCTTAGATGCCATACAAATGCAAGAAGCATGGGTAATAAGCAGGAAGAACTTGAAGTGCTAATAAATCAACACAACTATGACATGGTGGGATAATATACATGATTGGAATATTGTTATCGAAGGGTACAGCTTACTCAGGAAGGATAGGCGAGGTAAAAAGAGAGGAGGTTTTGCCTTATATATTAAAAATGTATACACTTGGACTGAGGTGGAGATGGACATAGGAGACAGATGTGTTGAGAGTCTCTGGGTTAGGCTAAAAGGGGTAAAAACAAAGATGATGTCATGCTAGGGGTCTACTACAGGCCACCTACCCAGGTAGAAGAGGTGGATGAGACTTTTTTTAATCAGGATTTGGTGGTGATGGGGGACTTCAACTATCCAGACATATATTGGAAAACTAACACAGCAGGGCACAGACTATCCAATAAGTTCTTGGACTGAATTGAAGATAACTTTTTATTTCAGAAGGTTGAAAAAGCTACTGGGGGGAAGCTGTTCCTCCTAGTTGTTAAAATCAAATCTAGAACTGGTTGAGATTTTGAAAGTGGAAGGCAGGTTGGGTGAAAGTGATCATGAAATCATAGAGTTCACGATTCTAAGGAATGGTAGAAGGGAGACCAGCAAAAAAGAGACAATGGATTTCAGGAAGGCAGATTTTGGTAAGCTCAGAGAGCTGGTAGGTAAGGTCCCATGTGAAGCAAGACTAAGGGGTAAAACAACTGAAGAGAGTTGGCAGTTTTTCAAAGGGACATTATTAAGGGTCCAAAAGCAAGCTATCCCGATGCATAGGAAAGATGGAAAGTATGGCAAAAGACTGCCTTGGCTTAACCAGGAGGTCTTGCATGATCTAAAACTAAAAAAGGAATCACATAAAAAGTGGAAACTAGGCCAAATTGCAATGAATGTGTAAATCTTCTGCCAGGTAGTGCCAGCAGTATCCAGGGCAGGATTCAATGGAGTACCTTTTTATCCATCTCACCCAGAACCGGCTGGAGCTCTCACCCAATACCCTGGGAAATTCACACACCCCTGGGCGCCTCTGAGTGGCAATGCTTCCTCACTCGCAAGCACAGAGCCTGAGTGTAGAAATGAATTTTTTAATAAAAGACGGAGAAAGGTCACATGGCATTAGCTTAGAAAAATACCATGAACAGAGTTCATAACCTCCCACGAGTAACCGTCTCAGCTCAAATGGATTGAGCAATGTCCTTTGCCTCTCAGGCTCACTAGTCCAACAATGTAAGGGTCCCATTCACCTACCCAAACTTTCTCCATACCCCACTTCAAATGCCCCACTTACAGCTCTGTCTAGTCAGTGCAGGCCCTGACACATCACCCTGATGACTCCACTCATTGAGCCTGAGGCCCTGCCATTTGCTACACCAGCCGCTGCTCCTACCAGTCGCCCGCCATTCCCTCCAGCCGCCCGGCTGGCCACCTTCCACTGCTCCTACCACTGCCTGCCAGTCGTTCCCATCAGCCGCCCTGCTGGCCACCTTCCACTGCTCCTACCACTGCCCGCTAGTCATTCCCATCAGCTGCTCTGCTGGCTGCCTGCCATTGCTTCTACCGGTCCCTCCTACCAGCTGTTCTGCTGGGTCTGGCTCCAGATCAAACCAGTGACTTCAGCTCTTAGTGATTTCAACTCTTTAGCCACCACCTAGGCTGGCAAAAGATTCCAGCTTCCACTGGAATAACAAAAAGACTCCTGATGGAGTCTGCGTTAGGTTTATCCTTAGAACCGGGTACAGGGAGGAGCAAAGTGGGTTGAACCAGTCTTACTGCTCATTCCTGGCAAGCATGAAGCAGGCTGGCTCAAGCTTTTCCCCCAACTCAGTTCACTCAGCTCTGGAAGGGGGAGACTTGTTTATCTGAGATCTCTTACAATGATGGTGTCTTTCATGCAAGTACTGGTGTCGTGAAATGAGGAGTAACGGTAGTTCGAACTAGGAAGCCTAGTTCGAACTACCTAGTTCGTGCCCCATGTAGCCGTGCTGCACGGGGTTCAAACCAGCGGGGTTTTAAAAATGGCGGCTCCCCGCTTATGCAAATGAAGCCCGGGAAATTCAAATCCCGGGCTTCATTTGCAAGTGCGGTATGCCTACATTACCCTCCTAGTTCGAACTATGAGGGTAGTGTAGACATACCCTAACATAGTGAATGCTAGTGGGAAAGGGGTAGGTTTGGAATATAAAATAAATAAAGAACAAGTTAAAAATCACTTAGAAAAGTTTAATGTCTGCAAGCCACCAGGGTCTGATTAAATGCACCCTAGAATACTCAAGGAGCTGATAGAGAAGGTATCTGAGCCTTTAGCCATCATCTTTGAAAAATCATGAAAGAAAGGAGAGATTCCAGAAGACTGGAAAAGGGCAAATATAGTCTATAAAAAGGGAAATAAGAACAACCCAGGAAACTACGGACCAGTCAGTTTAACCTCTGTGCCAGGAAAGATAATGGAGCAAGTAATTAAAGAATTAATCTACAAACACATGGAAGATAATAAGGTGATAGGTAACAGCCAGCATGGATTTGTAAAGAACAAATCACGCCAATTCAATCTGATAGCTTTCTTTGATAGGATAATAATTCTTGTGGATGAGGGAGATGCATGGACGTGGTATACCTAGACTTTAGTAAGGCATTTGATACGGTGTTACATTATATTCTTATCAATAAATTAGGCAAATACAACTTAGATGGAGCTACTAAAAAGGTGGGTGCATAAGTGGCTGGATAAACTTTCTCAGAGAGTAGTTATTAACAGTTCGCAATCCTGCTGAAAGGGCATAATAAGTGGGGTTCCACAGGGGTCTGTTTGGGGACCAGTTCTGTCCAATATCTTCATCAATAATTTAGATATTGGCACAGAGAGTATGCTTATTACGGTAAGTTTGCAGATGATACCAGGCTGGGAGGGGTAACAACTGCTTTGAAGGATAGGGTCATAATTCAAAATGATCTGGACAAACTGGATAAATGGTCTGAGGTAAATAGGATGAAGTTTAATAAGGACAAATGCAAAGTACTCCACTTAGGAAGGAATAATCAGTTTCACACATACAGAACTGTCTAGGAAAGCGACTGTCTAGGAAAGAGTACTGCAGAGAGGGATTTAGGAGCCATAGTGGACCATAAGCTAAATATGAGTCTACAATGTGACACTGTTGCAAAAAAAAAGCAAACATGGTTCTGGGATGCATTTACAGGAGTGTTGTGAGCAAGACATGAGAAGTCATTCTTCCACTCTACTCTGCACTGATCAGGCCTCAACTGGAGCACTGTGTCCAGTTCTGGGCACCTCATTTCAGGAAAGATATGGAGAAATTGGAGAAGGTCCAGAGAAGAGCAACAAGAATGATTAAAGGTCTAGTGAACATGACCTATGAAGGAAGACTGAAAGAATTGGGCTTGTTTAGTTAGGAAAGGAGAAGACTATGGGTATGTCTAGACTACATGCCTCTGTCGCCAGAGGCATGTAGATTAGGCTACCAGACATAGGAAAATGAAGCGGCGATTTAAATAATCGCCGCTTCATTTAAATTTACATGGCTGCCACGCTGAGCCGACAAACAGCTAATTAGCTGTTTGTCGGCTCAGCGCGATAGTCTGGACGCGCGGGTGGCGACATCAAAGGTATTTGTCGACCACACAGGTAAGCCTCCTGAGATGAGGTTTACCTGGGTGGTCGACAAATACCTTTGATGTCGACACCCGCACATCCAGACTATCGCGCTGAGCCGACAAACAGCTGATCAGCTGTTTGTCGGCTCAGCGCAGCAGCCATGTAAATTTAAATGAAGCGGCGATTATTTAAATCGCCGCTTCGTTTTCCTATGTCTGGTAGCCTAATCTACATGCCTCTGGCGACAGAGGCATGTAGTCTAGACGTACCCTGAGAGGGGACTTGAGAGCGGTTTTCAGTTATCTAAAAGGGTGTCACAAGGAGGAGGGAGAAAAATTGTTCTCCTTAGCCTCTGAGGATAGGAGAAGAAGCAATGGGCTTAAACTGCAGCAAAGGAGATTTAGGTTGGACTTTAGGGAAAAATTCCTGTCAGGGTGGTTAAACACTGGAATAAGTTGTCTAGGGAGGTTGTGGAATCTCCATCTCTGGAGGCATTTAAGAGCAGGTTAGATAGACATCTATCTGGGATGGTCTCGATGGTACTGGGTCCTGCCATGAGGGCAGGGTACTGGACTTGATGAGCTCTCGAGGTCCCTTCCAGTTCTAGTATCCTAGGATTCTATGATTCTCCGTCTTTCCCTGAAGGCACTTTCCCGCTCTTTTGATGGGAAACTAGATAGACACATAACCTGGGTTCTGCCTAGCAACAACTGGATATTTAAGTGCTGGCTCACCAGTTTTAAGGGGCTGCCTTTCTCAGTGGCAGATTTTGGAGCTGACTAGAAGTGCACGCAAACACCGCGCCTATAGATCTGGTTGCAGGAGTGTGAGCTTACTTGCCTGGAAGGGGTATCATGCCTCCTGAAGACAAACACACACACACCACGATGCAGGGAGGGTGGGCCAACTATCACTGGAGAGCTAACATCACCTGATCATATCTTACTTGTAATACCCTCTGGAGACAGAATCCAGAACTGTCTCATCACTGTGAGGGTCCTTCAAACTGCAGGACCTGGTAGAGATTCTCTAATCCTCCATTCTCTTACCTGGTCCTGCCCTGGCAGAGGGAATTAGCAACTATTGTACTACAGCCACTCCCCGAGTTGCGAACGGTCGAGTTATGACCGTTCGCACTTACAACAAAAGCTCCCATGGAGCGGTCGTAAAGGCGGTCCCCGAGTTACGAACATGACCCATGCTTATGAACATCGCAGTCTCATGTAACTCAGTGGGGTCCGAGTTACGAACAGTTCAAGCTATGGACCAAGTGTTGGTCCGTAACTTGTTCGTAACTCGGAGAGTGGTTGTATACAGTCAACATACCACTTTTTTGTTACTTGCTTTTAGTTGTGGGGGGTCCTTATTATCCTGCAGTTCTTAATCCTTTGATTTACCTTTTAGTTACCTTGTTTGGAACTGTTGAATAAATACAGGAAGTCCCCAGGTTACATACAAGATAGGGACTGTAGGTTTGTTTTTAAGTTGAATCTGTATGTAAGTTGGAACTGGCGTCAGCCGCTGCTGAAACTGATCAGTTTCCATCACGGCTGAATCTGGATGCCAGTTCTGACTTACATACGGATTCAACTTAAGAAACCCAGGCGTCCCCAAGTCAGCTGCTGCTGAAACTGATCAGCGGCTGATTCCAGGAAGCCCGGGGCAGAGCAACTCTGCCTCGGGTTTCCTGTAGTCAGCCCCTGGTCAGTTTCAGAAGTGGCTGACTTGGGGACGCCTGGGGCAGAGCAGCTGGAGTGCTGCTGGGTTGCTCCAGTAGCGCCGCTCCTCGGCGCTACTGGAGCAACCCAGCAGCACCCCAGCTGCTCTGCCCCAGGCGTCCTGATTCAGCCACTGCTGAAACTGACCAGCAGTGGCTGAATCAGGACGCCTGGGGCAGAGCAGCTGGGGTGCTGCTGGGTTGGTACAGTAGCGCCGAGGAGCGGCGCTGCGGGACCAACCCGGCAGCGCCCCAGCTGCTCTACCCCAGGCGTAGGCAAGAAAAGCCTGGTCTGCTGGGGGCAAAGGGGGACACTAGCTGCACCCCCCCCAGCAGAGCAGGGAGATGCGGGTGGCGGGACCACCCATGTCCTCCACGGCTTTGCTCCGTCTCCCTGGTCTGCTGGGGCTTTGCTCCCAGTCTCCCTGAAGACCAGAGAGACGGGGAGCAAAGCCTTGGAGTACGCCCGCAGCGGGACAGCCCAGGCGCGTCCGGGCTGTCCCGCTGCGGGCGTGCTCCACAGCTTTGCTCCCGGTCTCCCTGCAGACCAGAGAGACGGGGAGCAGCTTTTCTCGCCCCGGAGGACGGGGGCGGCGGGACTGCAGCGCATCTGGGCGTCCTACCGCTCCAGTTCTCGGGGGCGAGAAAAGCCCCGTTCGTAAGTGCGGATCTGACATAAGTCGGATCCGCATAACTCAGGGACTGCCTGTACCCTATTTGTTTGCACCCATGTTCTAGTTGGTTTTATTTCTCCTATGGGACTGAGACAAACCCCGATGCTGGAAGCGGGTGGGAGACATTCCTCTCGGCTGGTTCCTTTTGACTAGGTACTCCAGTCAATACCTCAGATGCGGGTGCCATTTCAATTTCTTAGAAATTTGACTTTCAAAGCCAGAGTCACACCATCAAGAATGCTGCATTCTCATTGCTTGATCATTTTAAACTGAAAGTTGCTTCTCTCAGGAGATCACCGGAGTGGCAGGGGGGAAAGGGAAAGGAAGGTGGTTTCTTAGATAACCTAGTCACAATCCATCAAATGCCTGCAGTTTAGGATCTGCATTTTGAACTCTGTTCTAAGGAGAATGGGGAAAATGATGTTGGTACATTGTTCTCAATATCCAAAATTAATGTTTATCTTACCCTCTCTATGGGATACCACCAATGAAGAAGAACCTGAACTGAATAAGGTCTTAGAGATCAACACATATGATAGCTTCTCATTAAATAACTGGATGTCAAAAGTTGGGCTTTTGCCTGGAAAATGTTACAATTTAGATGGCATGGCTCATTTGATAAAACCAGGGCATAATATGATATTAATCAGACCAAGAAGCATGCCACATGTTATAAAGTTCTGCAGTTGCTTCTCACATTTTGTATAGACAATTTCCATTTTGTTGTGTTCTTTCCTACATGATGTTTTGAAATAGCAACTATTGTACTATACAAACACCTGAGGAAGTGAGTTATATTACATGAAAGCTTATGCCTTAATACATTTGTTAGTCTTTAAGGTGCCACTAGACTCCTTGTTGTATTTGCTGAAACAGATGATCACTGCTATTTCTCTGAAACTATTGTACTGTAGCTTTTGTTAAATTGTGTTCAGCTTACATATTAAAGAATATTATCCATTTATATTACTTAAATTTCTGCTGAGAAACTAGCTACCTATATGGAAAAATGTATTTAGTTGGTTTATGAAAAAAAATCTCACTTAGGTTATCATTAATCTGCATAAAGTCCTTGAATGTTGGATTGTATGTATGGATTGCTAACATTGTATAGGCTTGACTTCTCACTTTAGCCAAAGAATGGCTTTTTGGAGAATAATTTTTTGGGAACAGGCATATCTGTCCTAATAAGCTTTTTCAGAGGATGAATATCTGTCTTAAAAGGCTTGTGGAGTATGGAATTTATATCTGAACTAATGGGTCTTTAGCTGTGCTTTTGATCTTATGCTACTGCCGCCAGTTAAAATGCATAAGTTGTTTCATTTTTGCCCAGTGTATGGGCAGATCTGAGATGAGATTTGAACCCCTATTAAATTTCAAAGATTAAAGCATTTTAGCCCTTAAGGAAGTGCCACTTAAGCGATGGCTAGGCTGATCAATGAACAGGGCTTAAATAAAGTAGTACAATAAAATTAACAATGAGTAAACAAGAAAAATTGAAATATTGCACCAAACTTTAAGGTATTGTAACTTGCATGGAGTTCTCAAGAAGCCATGCTATCTGACATCCCTTAGAATACATTCCTAGACATGCCTGTGAGGGAAGGGGGTACAAGGAGAGCTACCTAGAGGAGCAAGAGAGGGGGCTTGAGGGAGCACCCCATTTAGCAATCAAAATTTTGGCTGGGGCACAGGGGAGCAGTGCACCTCTTGGATGCTGCCATGAAGTGCTTATGAGTCAAATGCATCCATGGGAGAAAGCCATTTTAGATAGGAAATCACCAAATGTGTGCAAACTACAAAGAAAATGAACAGATTTAGTTGAACCATAATGCCTGTAAGAAACAAGTGTTTCTGTCTTATTGATGACAGGCTAATACAATAGATAACAGATATTGCATTGTCCTCAGGGGTACATATGAACATTTTTGCTTCTGAAATCTTTTTTAGGATGGCTAACTAATTTGAAATACGTGTGTCTGAACTATGAGATTTGTGATAGCTAACAGGGTAGTGGAAACCAGATGGGGTATGTTAGAAGTTGATGTGGTTTAAGGGGAATACTGAATGTAGGGAGTAAGTTAGGAGCATGAGAAAGCACAGGTTGCTGTAGATAGGATGAGGGTAATGAATATTTGAGGAGTAGGTAAATATCAGATGAAACACACTAGATCAGCGTTTCTTAAACTGTGTTCTGTGGCACACTGGTGTGCAGCGAGGCAGTCTGAGGTGTGCCGCAGAGAAGATAGTCGCCTTAAAAGGGGAATCCCTGCGCTTCTGTTCTGCCCGGCTGGATTTGAGTGCGAGACACCTGTGGCAACCACCCTAAATTTGTTCCACTTATATCCACTCAACCCTGCCCCCAGGGTGCACGCTTACCTCCTACCCTCCCTTCTCCTTCCCCAGCAACCGTCTGTACCTTTGGGATGCATGCACTTCACCACGTCAGGTGGTCCATGTTGGTCCGGAGGCTCGAGGGGCGGGCCCAAAAGGACCATGAAAAATTAAAAAAAAAAAAAAATGGGAGCTGTTCCCTGGTGCTGGACTGCTCAGCTTTAAAAATGAAAGCTAGGGCTCCATTTCTGATTGGGGGAGGGTGGGGAAAGCGAGAGGAGTGACATCATTAACCTGGCCCAGACTGCTGTGAGTGACACCAGCCCCTGCCTGGGGAGAGGGTAAGAAAACTTGGAGGTCACATCGTGCTTCCACGATGGGGGCACAATGTTACTTCTTTCTTTTTGTTTGCCTGACAACTTTTTTTTTATGTAATGGATAGCAATTACCAGGTTTTGTTTGTGTATTTGTGTGTGTGTTTGTTTATAGCTGAAAGCTGCTCACAAACATCCCACTACATACTATTTAAAGTTATTGTAATATAATTTGGGATACTTAGATTAAAAGGATACTTTAAAAAGATACTTATTATCATTGGGCAGGGAGTGAATATTGTCTTCAGAAGTAAAAGTGTCATCTGGTCAGGATGTTTTTACTCAACAAAAAACCCTTCGTGTTCCTCACAAAAAAAAATTATTGTTTGGTGTTCCTCGGTCTTAAAAAGTTTAAGAAACACTTCACTAGAAGGTAATTGTGTGCAGAGAAATAAAGCACAGAGAGGATGAATCACCAAAAATAACATCAGTGGTCAAGTAGGGGGTCACCAAATGAAATTAATAGGTAGCAGGTTTAAAACAAAGAAAGGAACTGTTTCTTCATGGAGTGCACAGTCAACCTGTGGAACTCCTTGCCACAGGATGTTGTGAAGACCAGGACTTTAACAGGTTTCAAAAAAGAGCTAGATTAATTCATGGAGGTTTGGTCCATCAATGCTTATTAGCCAGGATGGGTAGGAATAGTATCCCTAGCCTTTGTTTGCCCAGAGCTGGAAATGGATGACAGGAGAGGGATCACTTGATGATTACCTGTTTCTGTTCACTGTTCCTGGGGCATCTGGCATTGGCCACTGTTGGAAGACAGCCGGGATACTGGGTTAGATGGACCTTTGGTCTGACCCAGTATGGCCATTCTTATGCTATGTTCTCATGTTCTTATGGATGGTCATGTCATGGCAGAAAAGGAGGTAGGTGGAGGGTATATACATTAAATCCACAATGTGGAGGATCCAGGACAGCTCACCCTGAGTAAAGAAAGAAATGCAGCAGGATAGATAGGTACTTAGAAAAAGTTGTTTTCATAGTTGTTGGCAGACACATGAATGAGAGCTTGCATGACTGAAGCCAAGAGCTGCTTTCAGTGCTGTGCTGTGCTGAGAGCTTCTGATGGACTGACGTGAGATGAAGCTTCTAAAGACAACATCTGAAAGCTGACTAGATTGATTCTCTGTCTTCTTGGAAATCTTTTCTCAGTTTATTAAAATGCAGTCTTTTCTTAAGGAAATGCAGGTGAGGGTATTATGAATTCTTCACTACAGCACACTGCCCACTCCACTGTATGAGCCTGCCGTTCCTTTGAGAAAAAAGAAAGATGTTTGGCCCATCAAATTATTCAAAATAAGTTATAAATCTTTTCAAAATCAACACAGTGAAAATGATATTTGAACAATTAATGGAAAAGTAAATATTTTCCCACTGAGATGTATCATTTTCCCAGTGTTATGGAATCTTATCAAACATTATCAAACATTTTTCATTGTAGTGGGTATATTTCAACTGAGGGTGGATAGTGGTTTTCTTCCTGAAAAGTGAAGTTATGTGCGACACTGGCAGATCTGTACAAGAGAATGTAAAACAGTGATGGGCAACCTAGGCTAATGAGAATCACAAGATTGTCATAACCAAGGTGTCCTCCTGACATAGGGTAATTTTGCTAAATGCGTGTGTGTACCTAGAATTTTGTGCATGTCATTGTAGTCATACTGGTAGGAAAAAGATTATATGGAATCTGGCAACCGCTGTGTGTGGGCAATGGTAAAAAAATATCTCTCATGGGCCACACTTAGAACCCAATGGGCCACATGCAGCCCATTGGCTGCAGGTTGCCCACCACTGATGTAAAGCAATCCTCAGCCACCTTTAATATAGACTTAACAGTCACAATTAGATTTATTATTTAAACCAAATGTAATATAAACTTGGTATTATATTTCATATAAATAAGTCTTTTCTTCTGACATTTACACCAAAATTAAAGTAGGCTGGAAAGTAGTTTACAGTTTCTTCCACTGGGTTCTCACATGGCTGCTATATATTTCTAACCACTCCCCTGTCTGTCTCTTTTGTGTATTATAAACTACTTTCATTTACTATTTGGGTGATATTGAGTAACTTAGGTGAGAGGTTCTTGGAATTGCCCATACACTAAATGAAAGAACTTTATAATGCCCCAAAGGATTTTGGCAAGGGAGTCATTATAATTATATAAAGCACCAATGTGTTTCTTGATGGTGCTATAAAATATGGTTAGTGATGCAAAACTGTATGCTTTGGGCTCCCAACTGGCATACAGTGGAAGCTGCATTCTGGTTCCTTAAGGCAAAATGTTGAAGGAAGGAATGCTTATCTAGAGATTTAAAAATAAATGTATACTAGAATATTGCATTAAATTGCAATTGAACTTATATACCTGCCAGTGCATGAGATGATATGGTTTTTAACAAAATAAAGTGTTGAGATGTGCTATCCATAAAACAGTCTGGTTGGTGGTGCCTCCATATGTGTTTTGGATTCTCAAAAAAATGGCATTACTTTTCAACGAGATGGTGGTTGTTACTGCAGATGCTGTTGGAAGCATTAGATGAGACATTAACTTCAATTAAAAATGCAAATAAAATACAGCCTCATTGGTGAGAAGAGTTTTGTGAATTCAAGGCACAGCTGCTGCCCTCATTGAGTGTCCAGCTCCCATTTCGACTGCAGGCTTTTGGATGGAACAAAATGGCTCAGTTTATATCCTGTCTCAGTCATGACTCATAATTCCCTTTCCCTTTACGGGATGATGGCTCTGTGTTAATATTATTTTCATGGATAAATATATTTTAGAAGTTTCTTGGTATACCTAGCTGTAAACAAACCCCTTTAGTAATGAAATTCTTTTGTATTCCTTTTGATATTTTAAGCAAACAGCCATATGCAGTGGCAATTTGCTCTCAGTTTGACATTGTCATGTGTGATTTATTTAAACTTTTATTGGTATGTCATTCACTTGAGAGTGAAAGTGCGCCTTTGAAAGTTATTACTGACATTGTTTCAGCATCAAATGGTTTTTCATAAAGATGTGCTGATATTGCTTAGGCCTGTGATGTCTGTCTGCTATAACCAATTAGCCACAGTCAACCCGCCACATAGCTACATGTGGCTAGTGGCTAGTGTGTTGGAAACCACAAGCTTAGGCATTATTTCACATTATAACAGGACACCTATCCAGACTTGCACAGACATCATTAGGCCATTGTCTTGAGAACACATAACTTTGTATCCACAGACCTTTGACATTAAAAATGTAAAATTGGGTTCCAATGATTTTTTCTGACATAGAAAACTTCAGTTGAGCTGGTATTTAGAAGACACTTGTTTGCCATGTTTCAGCTTTGCACAATATTCGATACATGGGGAAACAATGGAGCCTCATTTGTTTGTTTTCGCTTTACAGTCTTTTCCATATCAGGAAGACCTGGGGACCTTCTACCATTTAGCAATATATAAAGGGCAAGGCTGTTGAGATGGCTTGATGTCAGTTCATGACCCCCAGATTGGGAATTTATGCACCAGCAGTGATGATGAAAGTCTATAGGGCCCAATCCTCTCGGTTTCTGAGCGAGTCAACTTTCATTGATCTCACTGCTTTCCTCAGTGGGTGTGGAAGGTGCTCATCACTTTGCAAAATACAATTCTCACCTTACAAGGTTGAGCCTGTAAAAGGGTGGAATGATTGAGCAGAACAGAAAAAAACAGAAAATGGAATAGCTCATCCCACAGCACATTTGGGGCTAAGTACATGGACTCCTGGTCGTCCTCCAGCTGGGTTTCTAGAACAACACTATGGAGACAGGCAAACATGAGGGCATCCCCTGGCATTGTGCCAGCTCTACAGAAACCATACAGCCCACCTTGGTCCCCAGCACAAGGGGTGACAGAAGAAGGAGAGTCACAGATGTGGAGACAGAAAAAGGAAAACAGGACAATCCCGGGGGTGGCAGAAACATGGCAAGCAGATGGAAGAGGGGAAGGATAAAGATAGGATTAGGGGTAACAGTGGCACAGGATCAGGAAAATGATCAGGGATGGGAGTAAGACTGGGATCAGGGATTCCAGCAACTAGGTCATTGGGGAGTGGTACCAACTTGGTCAGCATGGGAGTTAAAGGGGCAGATGTAGGAAGCGGCCCTCAACATGGTGCTTCCAGCCATGGCAGCAGGCAGGGGATTGCTTAGGTCCAGGCCTCCAGATCATAAAGAAGACAGCTAACTTGCTTCAGAGAGAGGCATATTCAAAAGCTTGAGGCCCAGCTGTTTGGCACCAGCTATTGCTGCAGTGGGCCTGGCAGCCTTGAATGGAGAGCCTTCGATGGCTGGATAGGAGGATGAGGCCAGGGGCACCTCCAAAGAAGACCTCAAATGGCAGTCGGTGAAAAGGGAAGAGAGTAACACAACAAAGCCACCACTAAGACCAAGGCCTGGTGGCATGTCGTTGTCCTCCCCTTGAGTGACAAGGGTTAGATGCAGGGCATCAGTCTCCTTGAAGATGGAGAGAGTGGCACAACAAAGCCACCACAGATCCTTCCTGTCAGCGACCAGAGCGATTTGTAGTTTGACACTGAGGGAGGGCATGAATGACAGGAGGACAGGGGGCCGCCTCCAAGATCTCCTCTATAAGGATATGTCTACACTACAAAGTTAATTCGAACTAACGTCCGTTAGTTCGAATTAACTTTGATAGGCGCTACACTAGCGCTCCGCTAGTTCGAACTTAATTCGAACTAGCGGAGCGCTTAGTTCGAACTAGGTAAACCTCATTGTACGAGGACTAAGCCTAGCTCGAACTTACTAGTTCAAATTAAGGGGTGTGTAGCCCCTTAATTCGAACTAGTGGGAGGCTAGCCCTCCCCAGCTTTCCCTGGTGGCCACTCTGGCCAACACCAGGGAAACTCTATTGCCCCCCTCCCAGCCCCGGACCCCTTAAAGGGGCACAGGCTGGCTACGGTGCCTGTGCCAGGTGCAAGCCTGCCAGCACCCAGCCAGCAGACCCTGCACCTGGCACGGCTCGAGCCACCCACCCAATGCTCCCCAGCCCTCCCCCTCTTCCCGGGACCAGGCTGGCGGCTCCCGGGAGCTTGCCCAGGACCGCAAGAAGCGGGCACCCGCCTGGTCCAGTGCAGACATCGTGGACCTCATCCACGACCTCCGCACTAGGCACAGGAAAGCGGCCGTCTAGGGCAGGAGAGCTGCCAGCCTGGCCACTCAGGAGCAGGTTTGCATGAAAATCAAGGTGGTCCACTGAGACCCCCGACCCTGAGCCCTGAGCTTACAATGGCCGTAGTGGGTCAGACCAAAGGTCCATCTACCCCAGTAGCCTGTCTGCCGACAGCGGCCAACCCTAGGGACCCTGGAGGGGATGGACCAAAGACAGTGACCAAGCCATTTGTCTTGTGCCATCCCTCTCCTGCCTTCCACAAACTTCGGGCAGGGACACCACTCCTACCCCCTGGCTAATACCACTCCATGGACCCAACCTCCATCACTTTATCTCACTTCCCTTTAAACTCTGTTCTAGTTGTAGCCTTCACAGCCTCCTGCAGCAAGGAGTTCCACAGGTTTACTATTTGCTTTGTGAAGAAGAACTTTCTGTTATTAGTTTGAAGCCTGCTACCCATTCCTTTCCTTTGGTGTCCTCAAGTCCTTCTATTATGGGAACTAATGGAGAACTTTTCTGTATGCACCCTCTCCACCCCACTCATGCTTTTATAGACCTCTATCATATCTCCCCTCCGTCTCCTCTTCTTTAAGCTGAAAAGTCCCAGTCTCTTTAGCCTCTCTTCATATGGGACCTGTTCCAAACCCCTCATCATTGTAGTTGCCCTCCCCTCTCCCAGCCTCTTTCTTCCCCTCTCCCACCTCCTTTTCCCAGTCTCCCCCAGTTTTGTTCAATAAAGAGAGATTCTATTTTTGAACACAATTGTCCTTTATTTTGTACATCAGGAAGGGGGGCTAGGGAGGGGTAAGTGGAAGGAGGTGAGGGAGGAATGGGGTACGAGCCCCCGATGGGGAGGACTGGGCTGGCTCTGCGGGCTTCTGGGGGTGGAACCTCTCCTGCAGCCCCCCAATTGCCCCCTCACTGCAGATGGCAGCCTGCGGCAAGTGCAGCCGGTCTGATGGCCGAGTGCTGTGATGTGCCCAGTGTGGGCACTCCGGGCAATCCAAGCCAGGACTGCTTTGCAAGCGGGGAACCCCTGAGAACTGTCTGTCCGGGGTGGGGGTCGGGTCCCTTTAAGCACAGCCCTCGGCTAGCCTGAGCCAGCAGCTTCACGCTCTAAGTCCTCCTCTGATGCCCTGCCGGCACTGCTTCCGGCCATCCTTAACCCCGGTTCAGGGTCCACTCTGTTAGGACATGCTAGTTTGAATTAGCAGAATGCTAATTCGAACTAGTTTTTTAGTCTGGATCCGTTAGTTCGAATTAGCTTAGTTTGAATTAACTAATTCGAACTAAGTTAGTTCGAATTAGTGCTGTAGTGTAGACATACCCTAAGGGACTTTGGCAGAGGGGTGACACTTTACCCCCTCTACTGCCAATTGTTTCCTCAGCCAGGTCTACCTGCTGGACTTTGCCAGGAGGGGCAGCAGAAGGCTCAGCAATAGCATCTTTCTCATGGTCTTATGGGGGGGGGGGGTTCTTCTTCCACACCAAACAGGAGGTGCTAAGCCCATGCTTTCTGATTGCCATGGTTCCTTTGAACAAGCACCCAGGCCTCCAAGGTTATAGTGGAGGTTATGCCCATGGTATTGAGGATGCAGGGGTGGAAGGGAGAACTCCTCCTGGGTGGACCCTCTCTCCAATCCAGAGATGGCCCCATCGCTCCCTCATCTGGTGGCCCCATCCAACTCTCATCTGAGCATGACTGGGGGGCTATCCCCAAGGTCTGACAGGATGGTGGCAGGCAGAAGAGGAAGGGTCTATACAGTGCCAAATTTCAAAATAAAGTGCTATTCTAAAATGTCCCATAACTCTCGTGGAATGAGGTTTACAGAGATGTCAGAATAGTGAGCCCATTATATTTTGAAATAACGGGCACACTCAAAAGACACAGAATAGCTATTCTGGGATACTTCCGGTATCACGAAATAGCGCCGCAGTGTAGACATAGCCTGGTTGTGCTCTTAGAGGGGGTTGTGCGTTTTCATTAACTTGTTCAAGCAGACCCCAGTCTCTCACCATACAAGGAGGTGGTGAGAGATGGAGAACAAGGTGTGAGAGAGGAATCAAATTAGCAATACCACCCTTTTCAAAGATAGACATAACTGTCCAGGATAAATCTCTTGCTTTCCTGGAATGAAAATTCATTATTTTAGAACAATTCAAATTCTTAAAAATCCTTGGAAATGTATCTTGGGAAACTTGGAACAATGTTTTTTTCTTCAGCCATGATTCAGGTATATAACATATTTTTGTCTCCCGATTTTTTTTCATTAATAGTAATTTTTGCCTGAAAATAGGATTTTGTGGGTTAGATTGACAGTGGGATTTAGGCTGCTGTAGCAGAGTGGACTTACTCCTACTTGCTTTAAAGCTTTATGCACGGCATGGAAATCATCTGGTAAAACACCTCATGCACTTATTTACAGTGTTCTTTTCCCACTATCTTTACAGATTATGGAACAACAGTACCATGGACTCCTCCTCAGGGGGATAAGTTTCACTCCAAAAGAGAAGCATGCTGTGCCTACAGCACCTGCTTTTCACACTTTAAGGAACAAAGACTACATTTGCGGTCCCATAATGCTGAAAGATGTGCTATAAATGGGATGTGTCCAATTAGATCGGCTCCACTGAAATAATTTTCCAGTACAATTGGCAAAAGGATGTGTGGCTTTTTGTCTCCTTGGGGAAAAGAAACCAGGTATTTTATTGAAGGAAGCAGGCACTGGCCTTTTATCCATTACAGTCTGGTATTTACAAGTGAAGCTGTTGGCTGTCTAATTGCAACCTAGAAATACAAAATACAATCTCATTTAATCTCTCTGAGTAGTTACCATGTTTAGTTTCCTAAGGGATGGTCTACATTTACCTGAACTGAATTCTAACTCAGGTTGGGGAAAAAAAATCAATGTGATCTGCATGCAAAAATATTCCAAACACAGCGTAAACAAACTACTTTTCACTTGTGTGAATATTTAGCCCATGGTAAATGTGTATAAAAGGTGAACCAAGTCAGGGCCAGTGCCAGTGCCAGTGACATTTGAAATCAGCAATTGTTTTATATCTAGAATGACCTCTTACAATTATCTTTAAGCTTTAGAGACAAATTCGAACCTCCCTTCCATCCTTCACAGTATCTCTGTATGGTGGTATGTTAGTTGGACGGCTGTGGGACAGAGATTTTGGCCCTTTGTTTTTAACCACAGAAAGGTAAAAAGTTCAATGTGACATGTTGCACTTTCAAGGCAGCAAAATTTACTGTGCAATTTGCATTCTAAGTTATTGCTGCCTTAAGCAGCAGTAATTTTCCCTCTGTAGCTATAGCAGACCTGAGAGACAGCATGGACAGCAAGCCAATAGTGAAGCAGGACCAGGCATTATAGCAATAGTGCTGGCTGGTAGCATATATGACTGTGAATGGGCTGTGATTCACAAAACTTAGGATTAGTGCATTCATAAAATTCCATGCTTTTGCATGGTGGTGTTTTTGGATTGGCTATACTTAATCTTCAAATTTGTTGGTTGGAGACTGCTTCTCAATAGTCTGCGGATATTTCTAAGTCCAGCAGCTTTAAAATTCACTTTAAAATATCTAAATTATTCTTGCACCTCCTGGTGGCATCAAGATACTTCTTGGCCAAATTCAGGGAAAGCGAAATTTTTCCCATGCCATATTACTTGGGTTAGAAAACTATGAGATTCACTTGCTGTCTTGGAAAAGTTCATGGATGATTAAAGATAGACTCCTGGGAGTATAAATGTTTTGGTTCCCCTGTTTACAATATAAACAAGGCAACCCTATAAAAGCAACTGGCACCAGACAAAGATAGCTGTTCCTTCTAATCATATTTGATACATTCTTGTACTGAAAGGGCATGGTGTGGGCTTTATGTGCGTGACAATTGCAGCCACACAATCCACCCACACAAGGGCTTAACAAACGATAGTCTTGGTGTTTAAAATCTTGTATTTCTAGGCCTCAGGGCTGTAAAGACAACTTTGAAAACAAGAAGTGAATACCAGTTGCTAACAATGCATTGCTGTTTTCCAGAATCTACAGAAAAATTGGACAACTGTTCTAAGAGGAATGAACCAGAACGAGGGGATACATCTCAATGGGGTGCTAACTTAGCTACCTAAGAAAAGGTTAAATATTAATATTATTGACTGATTCTCTGCTGCTCACTTTAACAGAAACAGTTTTATCCCCCACAACCACAATCTGCCTCCCAAGGTACCAAAAGCCTTAGCTTAGCAGCCAAAACTTCCAGCTGTCCCCAAAGACAAATTTCCATGGTGGAGATATATTATCTGTACAAAATTCCTTGCATATTGAAAACTAAAATGTGGGGGCTCTGTCTATATAATATTATTACTTTATATAAAAACACAACTAACATTGTAGCTTCTGTACAGAGTATGCTATCGTTCAGTTAATGAAAATGCTACATTTTTATTAGACAATCTTTCTATTAAACGGCCACCATTCTTGTCTGTCTGTCATGGGATTCTCAGCTTTCACACACACATGCATATATGTATACAAACATAAGGGTGTGCATTGTATTTGTACTGCAAGGGTTGGAAAGGCTTCTGGAAAGCCTTTGATTTTGACTGGGATGGGTTCCAGATGCTTCAAGAAAGTTTTATCTTAAGTTGCTGGCGTGCAAACATGGACATTCAACCGTGTGGAGTTGCTATTGCCATCACCTATTATATCGCCAAGTACGTCGCTAAATATGAACCTACGAGTCTTGAAAGACACTATTGCTCAAATCAGAGAGGAGGAAAGCAATATTTCTCAAAAGTTGTTTACAATATGTATGACAATATTAAATCAATGCCAAGTCTCCGCCTATGAGTGTGCTTTCCGTCTGTGTGGCCTGCTTATGAAAGGGAGCACGAGAAGATACATTTATGTTAACATGAGAAAGCTTGACCTTCGATACAAAGTTGTAAAAGTGCAAAACAAAGAGGTTCAAAACTCTGGGGAAGCCCCGGAGGAAGATGAATAAGGAGCAGAAAACCCACCAGAACAAGATCCAGAGGAAGAAGCTATGGGTAACAATTTCTGCAAACAAATATTTGATCGATGTCAATGAACTTTTGGGAGGCTTGAACATTTTGCTCTTCAGTGATCTCCTTCAACTTCCACCAGTATCAGGCAGTCCCATTTATAAGCAACCTGTTTCAATAAGACCCACTGTGCACCTCTTTAGCTCTTGTGAATTGACTGAAAACATGTGGCAGCGAGGGTATGCAACATTTATCAAAATTTTAAATAATCTTCAAGAGGAAAAACTCACGTGAGAACAACTAAATATTTTACTGCGTAAATGTGAGGAAAGCCAACAACAAGGGGACTTTTCACTCAGAAAAGCTTTGAGAATCATGCCAACTTGTAAAATGGTAAACGACCACAATCTCCAAATGTTCACAATCACAGCTCAAGATACCCTCATTGAGCAGAAAAGACAAGTGCCTAACCTTTAACAAGCTATTCCAACAAAGGCAGGCATTCCAAAGACAAATGTAATTCATCTGGGCACTGAAGTTATGCTTTGGTACAATGTTGACCAAGCAAAATTGGCACCATCACCAATATAATATGGTCCTACTTCTGCCACTATCAAATTCACAAAATTGATGTCCCTAAAGTTGAAATTAAATTCAAAGGCGATGTCGCAAAGCACATCATCGAGCCAATCACATGACAATTTCAAGCAAATTTTGGATACGGCTTGGTGGAGTGGCAAATGCTTCCAATCATCCACACTTGTGAAGACACAGTCCACAAACTACAAGGGACCACAGTGGATAGAGTAGTTGTGAACCATGGCTCTCAATACTTTGTGCCAGCTCAACCATTTGTTGCGATCCGTTGATTCTGTTCTTTGGAAGGTGTAGAGATAGACGAAATCAGTCCAAACAAATTCATGGGCTACAATGTTTGTCATAAAAATGCCTTAGAAGAATGACAGCATCTTTGAAGCCGTCCTCCTTTTAAACAACAAAACATTTAATCGATCACCTTAATTACTTTATTCTTGCCTTAAACACAACAACTGATTTTAATTAAGAATGTAAATACCTAGTGCAAAAAACATTTTGTAAAACAGTCTAGCTCAAAATACATAAGCCTATCAAAATGAACCTTGAGTTTTTACTAGTTGAAACACACTAGATTTAAGACCAAAAAGACAAAAAAATATATAAAATAAACTTTTTAAAAAGACAATTTTTCTAAAAGTACACCAAAAGACTACAAATAATAAAAAAGTGAACCAAAGATTCAAAAATAAAGTTTTAAGCTAGCAATGTAGGAGAAAGATTGGATGGCTAAGTATGATTCAAGGTAGTTGCTGTTAGCCATCCAATCTTTCTCCTACATTGCTAGCTTAAAACTTTATTTTTGACTTTTTGGTACACTTTTTGATTATTTTTCAGTCTTTTGGTGTGCTTTTAGAAAGATTATCTTTTTTTAAAGTTTATTATATATATATATATATATATATATATATATATTTATTTATTATAAATGAAGCTGCTGCAGAGTCCAGAGACTATGTCACTATTTTTAACTTGTGGAACAGCTCTCTCTCTCTCTCACTGGAACAATGTGAGAATCTCCTTCTCCAAATCCCCCTGATCACATACTAAAGACAACAGATACATTAAACTATGGTCCCAAGTTCTCAAATTCATTACATATGTTTTCACGATGGAAATCAATAGAGTTCTGTTGGTGTCCTGACACTGGTACATCAGGCCCTGAATATTTCTAGGTTTACCAGAGTTAAGTTGTTCATTAGTATTGATAACTTGCTAAAGCAGTTCATTTGCTCGATATTGGGAAATACTTCCTTCAAAGCATATCTATTCAATCTCTTAGCTCAGCTTGTAGAACCAATGGCTGCTGCACTGGTAGGTGTGGGAAGCAGAGGAAGATTTTTGAAATATTTTTCCCAGTAGGATTCTTTATGTTTTTGGTTTGCTTCCTATCAGTCTTCCTGTATAACTTTATTTTAGGCTTCTTAGGTATCTTCATTGCCAATTGAGAACTCCTGGATCATACTAGAGCTATGTTTTCATGCCTTTCTCAATGATTCTTCATTTCTTTGTAATCATCACTTGATAATTATTTACTCATTGTTGCCACTTCACAAAAACACATTTGTTGCAGGCTAGGGAAGCTCATTCAGGGTACGCTTACACAGCAGTGTTATTTTGAAATAATGTAGTGGGCATCTAGACTACAAGTCTTTATTTTGAAATAATGTCAAGGTGGAGGACTTTTTACTCTGACTTCTGTAACCCTCATTTCACGAGGAGTAAGGGAAGTCGAAGGAAGAGTGTTCCTTCTTTTGAATCCCAGCTGCGTAGACTGCACCAAAAGCAGAAATAAGCTATTTCAGCTTAAGTTACACAAGTGACATAGCTGAAGTTGCTTAGCTTATTTTAACTTTAGACATGCTGTGTAGACATACCCTCACTGACTGAGATCAGGCGATGTAGGGCTTCAGTACATAGACACAATGGGATGGGGAATTAAGGGTGCTGTGCTAGAATTCTCTCTTCATTTCCTTTCTCCTGTAGCTTTGTTTGACCATTAACATGACTTCAATTTAATTTTATATGATTCTCCTCTTATTTGCTCTTTACATAAGTGAGCATTACAACAAAGATCCCTGTATTGTTGTTTCTAACATAGTAGCATCCTTTGAAAGTTACAACCATGAACTATTCAGCATTTTCTCAGCATTCCCCTTCATAATACTCTTGCATTGGCTCAGCTTCACATGCTGTTGATCTTCTCATTTTTGGTCATCATTAATCCTTGTGGGACCTTTCAGCAGAAGTGTTTGGCCCAATAGCTGTTTTTAATTCACTTTCTGATGTAAAATTAAAATTGGAACATTGAATAGCTCCCTTTCTTTTAACAATGCAAAGTGCTACTCTATTGAAGGTTTGGTTGGAACTTGGAGGTGAGGAAGGAAGTAAAATTTAAATCTCACTTTCACTCCCTCACACTTGTCTCTTTTCATGCTTCCCATTATCTGTCTCCCCCATTGCATTTTCCCCATTTAACTTGAAGGTTGTAGTGAATCGTAGTTTTGTTTTTCAGTTATGACATCCAAAGTGTGTAATTTTTCTTTAAAGAAATTGATGCACAAGTGTGAAGTCACCCAGGAAGTTTATGCCATATATCTGCTCATGGCTTTGGGCCTCTGCTTATCTACATGCCAAAAGCAATCACTGCATGAAATTTGGGATTCAAATGATACAATCTATAATCATTTAATTAAACTCAAAATGTACCTTAATTGATTTTAAATATAATAGATGGTATGCATGTATGTAGTCAGCAACATTGATTTTTACTATTTGATAACGCTTGGGAGTAAAATACTATTTCCTCCTTTCCATTCCCTGCTGTGATTATGTTTAAAGCAATGTTCTATATTGAAGCAAAGTAGAAAAGCACAGCAAGAGGAATCGTCATACAATATTTCCCTTGCTTTTTCTCTTATTGAATATTTGAGTTCATAAAAGCATAAACAAATGCATTGGAAAATATTTTGTATCACTTTTCCGGGAAATGAAGGAAGTCCAGTACAACTTTATGAATCAGATATTCACTCTATTGAACATAATACGAGTTCCACTTTACTGGCAAAGGATTCTTAATGACATGATTTTTAACATATACATGTTTTTGATTAATCCTCATAACATATTGGTACACCCATAGGCAACTGACAGTTCTTTATGAATACAGCACAGTGAGTCTTTCATAAGGAGTTTACAAGAAGAACATGGAAAGCAATGTCCTTTTTGTGAACAGGGGCCAAATTGTAAACTTTATTGTATTACCAGAAATACACTATTACATATGTCTACAAAACTTGGTTTTGATCCTGGTTCTCTCTTCCTGGAATTGTTAGCTCCAGTTCTTGTATCATATGTACAGGACAGTTTAGTAAGGACTATTTATGTCAACCCACAGATTTTAAAATTAGGGTTTTTGTCATTTGATCATGCTATAAAGCCCTTTCCAGTGTAAGTCCAATAAACTTTATAGTTTAAAGCTAAAATAAAATTAATGTAAGCTGTTACCCTTGAAAAGGATTTAATGTCAAAACGTGTGAGAAGAGATTCAAGGTAGAAAATAGCTCTTGGGAAACATTTCAAAGAACGCAGAAAGATTGGAAGAGAGAGAATTTGCTGTCAGATTCTAACAGAGAAAAGGTTTACTCATAGGTAGATCCAATCCCCTCTAGATGAAATTGGCCTACGACAACTCCATTGCATTGGAGTCAATGGGCCAAAGATATTAACCCTTTCATGGTCCAACATTAAACAGTATTAAACAAGGTCTGGGATAAACACTGGAATAAATTGCCTAAGAGGTTGTGGAATCTCCATCATCAGGGATTAAGAGTAGGTTAGACAAACACCTGTCAGGAAAGATCTGGATAATATTTAGTCTTGCCATGAGTGGAAGGGTCTAGACTAGATGACCTCTTGAGATCTCTTCCAGTCCTATGATTTGGCATATGAAGCTTCAGCTTGCTTAGTACCATGGCAAACATGTCCTTAAAAATCTTTTAAACATATTACAGAAAAGAAGAAAAAACCAGCGAAAGCGTTTAAAAAGTATGTCTTAAGTAAAGCATTTAAACATTTTTGTTTCCCTTTCTTTTTACCTGGAAACATTTTAAAGAAGGAATTCCCCCACCCCTTTATTTGATAGTCTTTTCAATGGTATCAAAGATAACTTTCCTTTTGGGTAAAAGAGAAGAATTTAGTTGAGATGAGCTAAAGCTGCTGCTGCTGTTAACGTCTGATCCTGTTTGTTCCCGGGTAATGTATGGAATTCACTATACACCAGCTGGAGCTGGTATGAGTGACAGTGTCTTCAGGGTCTCTCTCTCTAGCCTAGTCTGGTCAGAATCAGGATGACAAAGGCTCAGTTTCCCAGAAAATAGTGAGAGAGCAGCCATGATGTTGAAGCTCATTTCAGTAACCTCTCAGTCTTTTCTTCTCTTTGTTCTTCTCTATGTGTTCTTTCCATGCCTCCCCTGGCCCCTGAAGACTTTCTTTAAGGACCCAAAAGGGGAGTGATGGATAAACCTTTCCATCCCCTCACTATTTATCCACCAATTGAGTCCTAGACCTACATGCCTATTTTGTCTCATTAATTTTGAGACCTACATTGTCTGTTTCTAACAAGCATAATCTCAACCATCTTTTTGCATTGTTTTTGCATTTGCAGGCCATTTTGTTTGGACTAATTCAGCCCCTCTGTCTCACACCTATTTAAAACATCCTTTATTGAATATAAATTAACTTCTCATGGAAAATTCATAAGCAGGCAACATTTAGACTAATTGGCACAACAGTACTTGGGTTTATTTAATCTGGAAAAGAGAAGATTGAAAGAGTATATAAGAGTTTTGAAGTACATAAAAAGTTGTGCAAGGAGGAGGGGGAAAGGACAAGAAGCAATGGGCTTAAATTGCAGTTGGGGGGGAGGGCGGATAGGTTGGCCATTAAGAAAAACTGACAGGGTGGTTATCACTGGAATAAATTGCCTAAAGAGGTTGTGGACTCTCTACCACTGGAAATTTTAAAGAGTAGGTTAGATAAACTCCCATCAGGGATGGTCTATGTCAGTGTTTCTTAAACTGTGTTCTGCGGCACCCCAGTGTGCCGCAAGGCAGTCAGAGGTGTGCTGCAGAGAACAGAATTCAAAATGGTTGCCCTTAAAGGGGCAGGCAATTTTTTTTTTTGCTCAATAACTCTCCCTTCCCCAACTTTTTTTTTTCGCAACAAAAAAATCCTTCGTGTTCCTCATAAAAGAAATTTATTGTTTGGTGTTCCTTGGTCTTAAAAAGTTTAAGAAACACTGGTCTATGGTGCTTGATCCTTCCACGAGTGCAGGGGACTGGATTTAATGATCTCTTAAGGTTCTGTCCAGTTCTGTTATTCCATGTTATTTTGCTTTTTGTCTTTTCCCTGTGTGCCTTGAAAGACAGGGTGTGGTCTAGCATGCAAGGTGAACATAATATCATCAGTGGTAAGTGAAACCTTCTTCCAGATGATGTTGAGTTATCTATTGGCCTCACAGTTCCAAAGATGAAAGAGAGACGGTTGCATTTTGGCTTGGGTGATGCACAATTGATTCTTGGTGTAATAGACAGAGAGCCCAGAGGGCACAAATGTTAATGTAGTTTGGCTCCAGCAGAGATCCTTGACTTGTACAGCAAAGCATACATAACTAGGTAGAGAAGCTTCTTGTGCTGAAATGGACTGAGTAATGATTAGTGAAGTTCAGCTTTCTGCTTAATTTGATCTGGCTTGCAGCAAGTCTCCTTGCTCTTGGCTGGAAGCTCAGAGCCTCGGTGCCCCCATGTGGGGCTGAAGCATGAGTGCTGGAACCCAAACCCATTCCCACTACAGGTTGAACCTCTCTAGTCTAGCACTTGTGGGACTGGACTAGTTCTGAATGAGAGAATTTTCTGGACCTCAAGAGGTCATTGTTGTCTAGCAGAATTACCAGCACTTCCACTGCTTACTGGGCTGTAAGAGGACATTTAGAGGTTAATTAATAACAGCACAGAACACTGAGAGCTAGGATGAGCAGCCATGGGAAACTTGGATGTCTACACCCATAAAAAGTAGACATCTGGCTAACTAAAACCATGCTGGACCATGGATGTTTCCGGACCAGAGAGTTCTGGACTAGAGAGGTTCAACCTGTACCGGCAGGGCTGGAATTAATCTGGGACCCTGACCTTTAGCTCCTAAATCCCCATTCATAAGAAGGGCCCACAAAAAGTCCAGATTTTTTTGTGAGGTACCCTTAGGCCAGGATGCTGGGCTGCAGGCACTACAGCTCTTGCACATTATCCAGCTCTGCCTGGTGGGGTGAGGGTATAGCTTTCTGTGTGCTTCCCCTCCTTCCACCCCCACTGGCTTGGAGCTGAGTTGCTGGATGTGCCAAGGGAAGCTCTATCCCCTCGCTGCCCTTGCCTGAAGCTCCACTGCTGCAGCTCCCATGGGTCAGGAATCTCAGCCAATGGGTGCTTCAGGGAACAATGCCTGTAGCATGTGCAGAACAGAATGGTCCATACTGAGCCACTTACCTCCTATTCCCCCCACACTGACTAAAGGGAAGCTGCCCCAGGTAATTGTCCCATCCCCCAACTCTCTGCCCCAGCCCTGAACCTGCTCCTGCACTCTAAGGGTATGTCTACACTAGCTTGGTAGTTCGAGCTAGGTAGGCAAATGAGGACAACAGGAGTTGCAAATGAAATCTGGGATTTAAATATCCCGGGCTTCATTTGCATCTTCCCGGGTGCTGCCATTTTTAAATCTCCCTTAATCCGAACTCTGTGCCCGCGGCTACACGCGGCACAGAGTAGGTAGTTCGAATTAGGATCTCTAATTTGAACTACCGTTATTCCTCATGGAACGAGGTGTACCGATAGTTCGAATTAGAGATCTTAATTCGAACTACCTACTCCGTGCCGCGTGTAGCCACGGGCACAGAGTTCGGACTAAGGGGGATTTAAAAATGGCGGCACCAGGAAGATGCAAATGAAGCCCGGGATATTTAAATCCTGTACTCCTTGTGGAATGCTTTTCTGGCCTAATCCTGAGAGATGCTGAACTGTACCAGCAAGTCTCCATGATTCCAGTGAGAATTCCTGGAGTGAAATCCTGCCCCACTTAACTCAATGACAAAACTCCTCATGTTACCTGTGGAGTAAGGATTTCACTCTTGATATTTAGCACCAGGTTCTATTATCCCGACACTCCTTCTAGGAAGTCTATTTCTGGGCATGTTTATGTTTTAGAACCTAGTTTCTTTGGATTTCATATTTCTTTACCCATATGTTGAAATATTGTAGGGGTTTCAGTCTAACACTGTAAAAGCAATTTCAATATATTCAATTTGTTACAAGAAAAAGTTAGGCAATGTACAAGACCAAACACTACAATCCTATCTTATGAATGTCATCTTTGCCTTTGCAAAAAGCATCTTTGCCTTTGCCAGCTTCTGTTGCAAGAGGGCAAAAGGTAGACTTGGAGATTCTAATGGGGACATGTCTCACTGGGTATAAAGAAAATAATAAAGAACTGAAACTCTTTAGAAACAAATAATAGAGAAACCAGAAAGGTCAGAGTTAAGGGGAATGGCAACACGGAATATAGTATTGTCAGTTACAACACCAATATAGCTAGTTTGGTGTGCAGAAAAGGAAGGTAGATGGAAAACTACAAAGGTAACTATTTTAAAATAAAATGATTGAGTTTTTTAATTTTAATTCTCCAAAAATATGTATAATTTTTCCTGTTATCCAGAGAGATATTTAAAAATGGTAGGCTAGATTTGGGTTGGCTCATTCATGTTAATTTTCATGATAATTTTCTGATTCCACCTCTTAATTTCTTAGAATATAGCATATATGTGAGGGTTAGTAAAAACAAAATGCTAAAGTTAACTTGGGAATGGGAAGAGGAATAGACTGTTTAACTGAAGACATGTATAATGTAGGTAGAACATAAGATTCAATGTTAGCAGTATACAGAATCTGTACATAAAATAGCCTCCTTTCTTATAGAATTATAAGCATTCAAGCACATTGGGTGATAATGAGAATTAATTGGTGAAAAACACGTACAAATCATGAGGCTAAATACATATATTTCTGGGACTACCATCGTTTTCTCATATTAGGTAAGAAAGCAAATCTTGCATAAGACATATTATAGCTGGCTCACAACATTGAGGTGAGTTTATTAACTGTAGAGCAAAATTGAAGTAGGCATCACTATGGGAGCCTTCAGTGAATGAAAAAATGTTATAGAGCTGTTTTTCTGATTATTTACTAAAAATGCCTATATTTCTGTGATTTATCCTATATAATCCACTCTGGAACTCATAGTTAAACCTTGATCTTGTAAAAATATTTTTTCCTGGAGGGGCAGGGGATTGAGAGGGGAAGAATAAAGAACCCTTTGGCTTAATTTGAGTATGGGCATTTCAAAGCAGGTATTTGCAAACTCAGAAAAAAGATCTTTTCATTAATTCATGATTTTGGAAACAGTCACACTAACCCACAACCACATACAAATACTAAAATCCTAATGGGACTATTTTTTTTTTACTAAGCCTGTAACAGTTTACATTCACCTAATGGCCTTAGGTTATGAGCAAACTACTTAATTAGAGAATTTAGGCTGGTTGCCCACATATTTTAGAGCAAATTATCCCTTCACGAATGCAGAACCTCTATATAAAATGCTTAAACAGTATTTCCTGTAAAAAAGAGAAAGAGAGAGGGGAGGGGGTTCTACTCCCTAAATTCTCACCATAAGCCTACTAAGTATTTGTGTAGCAATTTCATAGAGCAATATTTGTTTTGGTGTTTCATACCTCACTTTAGATGTTTTGGCTGTCATGAACTTTAACCTTTTTAAAGCAGCTAAAAATACTTTAAAAAAGATTTTTTTTATTAGCAACTCCCCCTGCTTCTCTTGTGATTGATTCTTGAAGAGCAAGAGTTCTCTTGAAGGTGTGGTACCCTGACAGCTCTTTGATAAAAGATCTCCTGCTTGTGAGGGCTCTCTGAATTCAGAGTTATCATTTAACACTTACTATTTCTTCCTCTGCTTCTTTCATTTAAAAGAGGGATTGATGCTTTTAATCTATAAACACCCATTAAAAGTTCCTCGCTCTATTATACTAGGCTGCTAGTCTTAATTGTCTGCAGCTGGGCGGATCATTTTATTCTGATTTCAAAGGCAGAGATTTAAAAAATGCAAGCTAGCTTATTATGAACTCCTCATAACACACTGTCTTCTATAAAAGAAGGCACATGACTGTGTATACTGAAAGAATCCCTGTCATGCATCTTGAATAACTAAGGAGTAAATCCAACTCTGGCCCACCAAGAGTGAAGATTGCTCAAAATCAGTATTGTTTCCCTGTGATGGATGATGGAACCAGCACATTTGGAGTCTACTTCTGTGATGGCATAAATCTCCACAGGAAGTTTGGTGGCAGACTGAGGGTGTAGCTGACGGATTCACAGCTATGTATATTAGCTTTATTGAGGAAACTCTGATGGGGTATCCACCCCATTTAGGACTGACAGGGATTAAGATAGCCAGGTAGGCCAATTCTCTCCACGGGTTGTTGCTGGGAGAGGTCAGTCACTCCTTGTTAGGAGAGTTGGGAGGTGATACACTGAAACAGAGAGAAAAAACCCCCAACAACAATGGCTCCTTCTCTTCCAAGAAACCAACAGTGAGAGATAGGAGAGGAAAGCCCAGAACTGATGGGTTAAGAGTCCCTAGATTGGTATCTGGAGAAGAGTGTGGGCCCAGGCTCCCCTACCAACCACCAAAGCTTGGCCTAGACTTGAGGCAGTGAATGGGAAGCCTGCCTAGGTCTGCTGAATGAAAGACTTTGATAGACCATGGAAAGGCAAATGCTGGCTGACCTAGCTGGAGGTCTAAGTTACAAAAGACATTGTAGTTACTGGACTGAGAAAGGAGCTGCAGGCCAGAGAGAGAGGGTCAGAATGACAGCGTTCAAACTGCAGAATGGGGCATCTGCTTCTAGAGCTAATCCACAGAAGGTATGTCTAGACTACATGGCTCCGTTGACGGAGACATGTAGATGAGGTTTCTAGACATAGGGAAATGAATCAGCGATTTAAATAATCACCGCTTCATTTACATCAAAATGGCTGCCGCACTGTGCCGATCAGCTGTTTGGTGGCACAGCATGGTAATCTGGATGCTCCGCAGTCGACAAAGGAAGCCCTTGTCGACCGCCCTGTTATGCCTCATGGAATGAGGTTTACCGGGGCGGTCGACAAGGGTTTCCCTTGTTGACTGCGAAGCATCCAGACTACTGCGCTGTGCTGCCAAACAGCTGATCAGCACAGCAGCCATTTTGATGTAAATGAAGCAGTGATTATTTAAATCGCCGCTTCATTTCCCTTTTTCAAGTACACTAATCTACATGGCTCCATTGATGGAGCCATGTAGTTTAGACGTACCCAGAGTGACTAGGAGAAGGTACCAGTTCATGTGTGAGCATAGGCAGAGTTATACAAGTCATTGGTGTCCATACTCCACCAATATTCAGGAACATGGGCATGGCTCCACCAATATTTGTGCTTATATTTTCAGAGTCACCCTGTCCATAGGATGGATCAGGGCAACAGCTCTTCTTGAACTCATTCTGGGCACCATCAAAATTATACAAACCTGGTGTCTGTGTCTGAGTGGTACACCCTGTGATAAGGGAAAACATCCTGGCTGTGTCTAGACTGGCAAGATTTTCTGCAAAAGCAGCTGCTTCTACACTGGCCACTTGAATTTCCACAAGAACACTGACGATCTCATGTAAGAAATCAGTGCTTCTTGTGGAAATACTATGCTGCTCCCGTTCGGGCAAAAGTCCTTTTGCGCAAAAGTTTTTGCACAAAAGGGCCAGTGTAGACAGCTCAGATTTGTTTTGCGCAAAAAAGCCCCGATTGTGAAAATGGTGATCGGGGCTTTTTTGTGCAAAAGCGTGTCTAGATTGGCCACGGACGGTTGTCCGCAAAACGTGCTTTTGCGGAAAAGCGTCCGTGCCAATCTAGATGCTCTTTTCCGCAAATGCTTTTAATGGAAAACTTTTCCATTAAAAGCATTTGCAGAAAATCATGTCAGTTTAGACGTAGGCCCTGTGTATACTACTGCAGTCATGAGGCAGCTGTGTAACAGCTCTTCTCCAATTCTGTGGTTTGAAGGCAGGCATGAGAATTTCTCCACGGTACTTGCAGTGTGGGATTTACCAGCCCACTCACTGAAACATTTTATTGGCATTGACACCAGAATGAGGCTTTGTCCTTTAGCACAGATTTTATTATAGAACTCTCTGAACACATAAAACTCTCACTGAAGTCAGAAGGCTGTGTGCACTTATTTGAATTTAGCTCTATTTACTTATTTAGCTTTAATCAATTTACTCTATTTAGATTTATTTAGCTCTAAAGGTGAAAATTTACAAAGATTTTGTCTTTGCCTTGTCTCTTGGCTCCTATTCCTCATCTCCAAGCATTTTTGTCAAGTGCACCTTCTAAGCTGATACCAACCTTTTTCATGTCTACTTCCACATCTCAAACCACTTCTTTTTAGTTCTTCCTCATTGTCTTTGTCATGTGACTACTAGTTCTTGTACTCTTTGGTAAACATATCTCACATATTGTTGTCTCAATCAACACTTCCTTAGCTTTTCCATGACAGGCTACTTGCATCATGGTGTCTATAATTCCATTGCCTGGCCTATCAGCTCTTGTTTTACCCAGTGTGGACAACAGCATTCTCATTTTGGTGGTTGTTCTTATCTCTCTTCTCACTAGCCAGCATTCTGACTCACAGCATGGCTGCCTAATGATAACTTTATACACTTTGCTTTTTAGTTCACAGGCCATATACTTATTGCAAAGAATTCCTGTCAACTCCAGCTATTTGCATCGAGCACTCTTTATGTGGATCCTAACATGTTCATCCACATTTTTATTGTGGCTCAATACCACTAAAACAAATTACATTATTTAAACTGTTTCAAGGATTTTATACCATTTCATTTTAATTAGCTTATTTTTGTCCCTCTCAATGAAGAATTACATACTTTCCATTTTCTGTTGAGTGATTTGCAAGCCCTCTTCTTTTAATACACATCTTCATTGTTCTAGGTCATCTCTTTCCCGGGTTCATGGACCCTTTTGCTAATCACCTGAGTCAAAGTGTCCATTACAATTACAAATAGGAAAGGGTTTAAGGCTAATTGTTGATGTAAACAGGCCCTCACTGTAGCCACAGCTGGTTCTTGCTACTGTTGTGTTACGCTCCTTCAAATACACAATTGCCTAACTATATATCTCTGGCGTCAGAGGGTAGACAAGTTAGTCTATAACTGCAAAAACTTAAAAAAACAAATTGTTTTTCAGCACCTTAAAGACTAATAAAACATGTAGATGGTATCATGAGCTTTTGTGGGCACAACCCACTTCTTCAGATGAAGATATACCTCTGGCACATTGCATGACTGCAGGCACCACCATTACATTTATCTAGGAACTCTGTCCTAAATCTTCTCTGAATCCACAAACACTAAGTGCAATTCTCTGTGCTGCTTCTGCAATGTTCAGACTGCAAACCCTGCATTATTGGTCTTCCTGGAATAAACCCAAATTGATTGTGGCATACTTGATGCTTCAGCATCTCTCAAAATAATTTCTTAATAATTCTTTCCAGTCATTTCATCATGCTAATCATTACTACATTCTGGCACATCTCTTTTACAGCTGAAGTTAGGGACCATTGTGCTCTTTTGCCATTCATTAGGCATTTTTTCAGTATGGAGAATTAGTCTCATGACCTGTTATGGAGCAAAGAATATGTTAAAATATATGAGTAGATTAAATCAAAGATAATTTGTGTGTTCTTGACAGTTTTGATTAAAGTAATGTGTCCTTAGGGGACAATTAAAATAAGGGGGTGGTTGTTTTACAGACCAGTTCAGGAAGGAAGGGGTTTTGTTCCATGTGCAGAGGTAAAAGGTTTGCTCTTTTTTTAGTTGAAACTAATGGAAGTTCTAACATTATTTCTTTTGGTAGAAGGAGCTGGCACTAATACATTTATATCATTTCTGGAAAGAGAAGGGCAGACAATCATGATTTTCCCAAATGTGGGCTACCAAATACAAGCAATGGAGTATGTTTTTCTTTTATTAATGTAGATTTTTCAAATTAAAAACTGTGGTGATATCAAGTTCTCTGAAAAATGGAGCAAAATATCAAAGGAAAATTTATCTATTTTGACATCCAAGATCTGCTAAGAAGCTCTTGGACAAACTGGACAAAAACAAGTGCCTGATCTCTTGTATTATATAGTCTGTTTAAGAATGACTGGCCTCATGGTAGAGATGTCAACATGCAGATGACTACATGATTAACTAAAAAGCCTGGGCTTATCAGTTAATCCTGTTGACTACATACAATGTCCCCTTCCCCTCGCTGCCTCTGTATCAAATCATTATTTTCCTAATTGTGGTCCATTTGCTGTATCAGAGGCAGCAAGCAGGGGAGACAGAAGCCAGTGCCCATGGAGAGTTGGCTTTTAAGCTGGCTCCCTACAAGCACTGGATCTGCTTCCCTCCTCTCTCCCCCATGCTGCTGCCTCTGATAGAGAGGCAGCATTGTGGAGGGTTGGGGGGCGGGCAGGCATGAGCCGCTTTGCATGGGAAGCCAGCTTTTAAGCTGACTCTGCATGTGCTGGCTCTGCAGACCTGCCTGCCCTCCCCCTTGCTGACTCCTACAAAGGCAGCAGGGTGGGGGAGGCAGGAGCTGGTGCTGCCTGCCCAATCTGCATTGCTGCTTCTATCAGAGGCAGCCGTGCAGGAGCAGGAGAGGCTGCCATGGAACAGCATCTGTCCACAGGGGAGCTCGGCTCCCCTTCAGACATTGATCGCTGCCACCCTGCGCAGGAGCCGGTCTGTGCAGGAAATCAGTTTTTAAACTGGCTCCCTTCATGGAACGGCTCCAGAGAGATGCAGTAGTGTATGGTGTCAGGGGGCTCCTCAGGAGTGATGCCAGGAGCTCACTGGCTGCTGGCCCTGCCTTTGGGGACTATTGAATAGTCGTGTAAGCACTAAAATTTATGTGATTACATGACTATTCAATTGCACACAAACATCCCTAGCTTATACCACCATTTTCAATTTGACAGGCCCTACTAAAACTAAAATTGAATGTCATGTGCAAAGCTTATATGGTTGTGACAGCATTGTCTTCCCTAAAGATATTTGAATTTAGTTTAAGTGAAAGGTAAACAAGTTAAATGATAATCTGCCTAAGACTGTTATGAAAATGTGACATTATCAAAATAGTGAATTTTGGGATATATGTTTGAGCTAGCAATTACTTAACTTTGGTCTAATACTTTGGACTAACACTGTTTTGTTCAGTGTTCTGTCCTTTTCATATGAAGTTCTGTGTTTCTGGCCAATTTCTGGCCCCAACTTATCTAATAAACAAGCTTGTAGGAATGTGTTTATAGATAGAAATATGTGGGGAGCCTGTACTTTTCTTAGGAATAATATATTTTTATTGTTTTTGAAATTATAATGCAAACATTATTAATAATAGCAAACAAATAATTGGCAAAAATCAAGACTAACTTTTCTAGTCATATGATGACAAGGAGACACATAACACCAAGATTATAAAAATTGACTAGTGATTATGGGTGCCTTAATTTTGGAATTCTCAGCTTTTTGCTTTTCAAAAGTTCTGTGTTCAATAATTTTTTTAGATTCAAGATATTTAAGGTATCTCAAGTTGGGTACTCAATCATGACTCAAGTTTGAAAATCTTAGCCACAGAGCATTTCTGGATTTGGTAAATGAGTAAGCAAACATGTACAATAAGTAAGAATTCCTATTACAAAGTCAACATAGTTAATTTAAGTGCCTAGTATTGATTTGTATATCTTCATAATGTATTTATGATAGAAGGATCAGGGACCCCACCGTTCTAGATTCTGTACATACATAGAAAAAAGACTTTCCCTGTCCCAAGAACTTACAGTCTAAGGCTTTGTCTACATTGCGAATTGAACAATAAAACTTTTTTGTTGTTCACAGGTTCGTAGCCCCCCCCCCACTCCATGGGAAAACCAAAGTTTTGCCATGACAAATGTCAGTGTAATCTGCTCATTGTGAGCAGAAGCACTTTCCTGTTGACAGTGTGAATCCCACTCGTGGGAGTGGAAGTGCCAACAAACAGCATTTACACTGCTCAACTTTTAGTAACACAGTCATATCGCTAAAAGTTTGTAGTGTAGGCAAAGCCTAAGTATAAGACAAGAGTGTACAGACAGTTCACCCTCACAAGGGGAGTGCAAGGAAATAATGAGACAATATTGACCTCTTAATATTCTGTATAATATTGATGTTTTACTCTTAAGACTTCACTAGTGCACTATGGTATTAGATACTTGCTAAGAAATAAGACAGATTTATACCTTTTGTATAAATACTATGGTATATGTTGTTTAGAAAAATAAGAATTAGTGGGGTTCTGTTGTATGCTAGCTTTTAATTTTCAGAATTAATAAACCTCTACACTTGGAATTAACAAACGGATACGTGTATATATAGAACAAAATTATTCTTCACAAAGAATTGAAGTCACAGAGAACTGTGTACATGTATCACAAGAAAAATTTTAAAAACAGTGAGTAATCCTGTGACACCTTAGAGACTAACAAAAATATATATACTACCACGAACTTTCGTGAGCAAAACTCCTTCCTCAGATGAGGACAATTTTTGTTTCTCTGGTGTGAAAGAAATACAAACATACAATGTTGACAAATTTTATTTTATAGGACTTAACAAAAATATGTATTTTGTCCTAATACACAACTTTTCTTTTTTTATCTACCTATTTTATTATCCTTTCTAGTAATCTCCCTTTTTCTCAGTGGGACTCAATTTCTTGTAAAAATGAGCCTGAGATGTTCATTTCAATTGCAGCATTCTGGCTTATCTTGCCCAAGGAACTGACAGTTCATCTAAAATTTTATTCTTTCCCATCCGCCTTATATTCCATCTTTCATTCATTAGCACCTTCACTTTGGTTTTATCTTTCACTAGCCCACCCTGTAGGTTGATTAATGGTAATTTATAAATCAGGCAGCAAGGAAACACAAGGGTGCTATATTTATACCATAGAAACAGAATTCATTGCCTATAAAACGTATCCTAACTTTTACTAATATAAACCTAACCATCCTAGGTTGCAGCATCATATTCTGCAAGGTCATCTAGGCCCCCCACATATTTTAAAGCATTCGAAGACTAGAAATCTAACTTTAAGTTTCTATGAGTAACCAAAATAGTTTTGAATTGATCCTTAGTCCTAATATGTGAAATCTCTATTTAGTAGTCAGGCCAGGCTTCAGGTGAAAAGCTTTGACATGAGAAATTCCTCTTTTTGTCTATCCTCTACCCATATTTAATAAAAGTTTTGTTTTTAAAAAGGACATGAGTGTTGGCTTCAGCAGTCTTCAATTCAGGCTCCGATTCACAGACACATATTAAATATTTACATGTTAAGAGCTCAGTCCTGGAAGTCCTTCATGTGTGGAACTTCTGTTGACATCACATACGAAGGAATTGTAAGACTGAGCCTGAAATTATCTGCAACTTTAAATAGTAACAGTTGTGATATGGAATACTCAACTGTTGAAACCACTTCTAAAGGTCAGCAGGCTTTTGAGTTTCATAATTCCTAAGAGTTTATTTTATGTCAATGTATGTGAAAAGACAAACAGAAGCTATTCATCTAAATATAAATACAGAGCAATCAGACAGCTTTCTGTTCTTCAGCTTTCAAAATGTACATTTGCTTTTAAAGGGAGTTCTAATATTTGT
Organism: Pelodiscus sinensis; assembly: GCF_052426305.1. NCBI lineage: Eukaryota > Metazoa > Chordata > Testudines > Trionychidae > Pelodiscus > Pelodiscus sinensis. The sequence goes on along the minus strand of NC_143058.1, from coordinate 46,510,121 downwards.
TATCTTTTACTGAGTGAAATACATTGATACAATTACATATGGATCTTATTACGCAAATTGCTTTATTAGTCTGCTATTTAACGTTATCATATGAATTACGAACTGTGATTTTATTTCTTTTATAATCTTTCTAGTTCTTGCCATTACTTTTACATGTCTATGTCTGGCATTATGCAGCTTTGAAACTCTGCCAAAAACATTTATTGTCCTATTTCTGGCATTCTGGTACTGCATGGCTCCTTTTGGTTTCCAACCAGGACACAGCTTATTAGCAGATCCAGTTGTCGGTATTTTGCTGAAAACAATTTTATATGTAAGTTTAGAACTGTATTTAAGAGTAACCTTTTGTACTCTTATGCAACAAGTATGAAATGCACAGAATGTTAATGTTTTTCTGTCTACCTTTCTAGTCTCAAACAGTTTATCAAAAGCTAGCAATAAAATATATGCAAATAATTAGGACTTTCCTTCTCATTGCCTATCTCTTCCAGCTTGACTAATAAGAAGGCATTAAAATGCACTCAGGGTGAAAAAAGTGATATCTAGTTTCTACACTTGTCTGTGTTCTATACACATACTTAGCAATCCTGAGTGGGAGTTATATGCACACAGTTGCAGGGAGAATCAGCAATCAAGTATTATATTTACTTGGGTACAAATCCTGTATTGAGGCTAGCAGTAGAGTTTTCATTTAAGAACAATTTGGCCCTGAGTTTACTAATGAACCAGCATACAGGGGCTCTTGGCCCCTTACTGAAACATAGGGATCTTGGTGTCAGTTGGCCCTCTCCCAGAATTAGGAGACAGAGGGAAGGCCAAAAAGGAGTCCGAATCCTGAGATTGCCAGGTCTTCAGGATTCTGGGCAAAAAAGGCAAAAGGATTGCCAGGTCTTCAGGATTCTGGGCAAAAGGCCAGAGCACCAGATCAGATGGATTGACAAGGTAGGCAGGCTAATGAGAGAGTTAAGATCCTAGGGCTTATCTAGACATTACAAATGTTTTTGATTTAATCAATACAAGTAACATATTAAATCTTTTAATTTAAGTGCTATTTAAAAAAGAGATAGGTTGGATCAAAAAATCAAGTAGAAAGAGAACTTGAATAAAACAGGAAAATCATTAAAAGTCAGGAAAAATGCATGGAAAGACTGGTGTTTTCCCGTTGCAGTAAAAAGCACTTAGACAAACACAACATTTTGATGTCCACACAAAAGTGACCTTTTAGTAGGGACCAAATTAGTAGAATCTTATAATATGTACAACTGATGATTTAGGTGTGTGTGGTGCTTTAAATTAATACAAAAATAAAAAACAAGGTCACACCAGTTAGCAGCCACATTAAGGCCTGAGCATGGGCATTCTTTAGAGAAGACCTAGGCCTCTGTGTAAGCAGATAAAACAATAACAACTGAGCACAGAGATGAGGTGATATCACAGGAAATAAGGAAAACACTTTTGTCTGAAGTTGGGGGGAGGGAGGAGACTTAAACCCACAATCCCAGGCTGTGAAGGCTGATACCTTGTTATCCATTAGACCACTGGGATTCCTCAAAATCTTCTTTACTTTTAGCTGATGTCTTTTCTACCCTTCCTAGGGAGGCTGGTGGTGGCTGCCCTGCTGCACCCAGGACAGGTAGCTGAGTGGGGTGGGACTTGAACCCAGGGCTGGAGCTGGCCTCAGCTAAAAGTGGCAAGCTAGGTTCCAATAGCCTGTTAGGTAAGGCCTAAGTCTCTGGAGCCACAACTTGTGGTTCATGTCTCACCTCCAACACCCTCTGGGAGGTGTCCTTTGTCAGCCAGACTAACCAGCTATCTGGCTGTAGATTTTGGCATTCCTTTTCAGGGTGCAAAGATCCTGGAGGTTGGTCCCCTCCCCACAGCCCTCAAAGAGGTTCAGAATCTCTGTACCTGTTCAGGCTGGGCAGTGGCAGCTGAGGGAACAGCAGGAGTACTGACAGCCCTGGGAGGGTCTGAGAGAGTATTGGAATAGGTCATGCCTGCCTTGGATGGTGCTGTCTTGCACAAGGCTTTCTGGCCACCTGCTGCCAGCACTTTTAAACTCCACAGGAGGAGAGGAATAGTGTGTGACTACAGAGGTCCGAGCTGCAGCTGCAGGAGGTCTCTTTATTTCAAAGAGGCCAATTATTTCAAAATAGCAGCATTGGAACATCTACACTACCCCTATTTTGAAATAACTATTTTGAAATTAACATTATTCCCCAATGGAAGCAGGAATACAGATTTCATAATAAGCAGCCTATTATTTTTCAATAACGGGCTTGGTAATGTGGATGCTCTGCTTATAAATTCGACCTAAGGGTTATTTTGAAATAACATCCTAGTGTAGACCAGGGATTAGTGATGGAGCTTGTCTAAACATGGAAATTACCATGAATAAGGTAGGGTGTAGATTTAAAGTAGAATAGTTATTCTGGAATAACTCCAAAGTAGGATAGGCCTCAATCCAAAACTAGTGAAACTGTTAACAAAGAACTCTTGATCAAGATGGCTAAGAGCGGGACCAGCCCCAGAAATAAAAACAGTCTAAGTTATATCTAGGTTTTCCTTTTTCCTCAATGAGATCTGGCCACTTTCTCCAGAGTAGTCCAACTTCTATTGACTAAACCATCCCTTCTCCAGGGAGGTCCCTCCTCTCACCAGCTTGCTGTAGTCTCCAGATCTGCTGATCAAATTCTTCTAGAGCTGTGTGTTCTCCTTACTTCTACGCTGTTCCCTGTTCTGATTACTAAGTGCAGCTGATGTGCATTTCCTACTGGCTTGACATTTCTGGAAGGGGATTGTGGTGGTGGAGCTGATTTAAGTTTCTGTCTGGAAGAGAGTCCATTATCTTCTATTTGTCCTAACTTCGTATGCATTTGTATACCACATCCTATATATATATATGTATATATATACACACACACACACACACACAATAAAGACAGTATGTTTACAGGCTTTTTTTAATTCTGCAGCCAAAACTGTTTTTCAAGACTTTTCTACTTCCAACAGCAACATGCATGTAGAATTAGGATGGGTAAACAAACATTTTTTGGCAGCCTAATTAAAACTATCAAGTAAACATCCTAATTAGCAATGCTGAGATCCTCTTAACCAAATGGAATTTTCAAATTATACTGTTTAATACATACATTGCTGATGCACGCATGCCTTACGAATGCAGGAAAATGCTCCTTGATGGAGAAGGAAGAACACGGTTCAACTGGGAAAGGGAAGGTTTAATTAATGGAAGTTAGACTGTTTTCAAGGAAGTGATCTGATCTCATTGAGGAAAAAGGAAAATCCAGATAAGCAGCAAAGATAAAACATCTGTTAAAATGACTAGCAGAGGATCAGACTCAGCCTCCCTATTTTAATCTCCAAACTGAACTTTTATTTTGTGTCAACTAAAAATAAAACAACAAGACAAACAACCAGATCCTGGGACTAAAAAGCTAGAACTCCTCTAGATGATTCATGCTATTACATTTTTGAGCCATCCCCAAACTGAAATATACACAGATTGGAAAATTTTCCCTGCATTTCATGGGTCCTTAATTCAATTAATTTTTAAATAAATCATTTCTCTGGGGTAGAGCTGGGGATGAGGGGTTCAGTATGCAAGCTACCCCAGTCCTCTCTAACTGCAGCAGTGTGGCACCAGGTGAGAAGCACTTCATGGATGCAGTCATAGCCAGGGAAGGGGTGCATCTATCACAGCTGGGGTAGGTTTGTGTTCATTTGCCCCGTACTCCACAGCCGGAGTGAGGAGCACAACAAACTGTACACTTTCCTCTCACTCTCTGTCAAAGGAGAGCAGCCAGAAATGTTCCTGTATGAATGGGGAAGGGAGGGCTTCAGCCCCTGCTCCCTCTCTAAAGGCTGCCTAGGGGGTGGGAGGCTTGGGTAGTCCCAGATGGAGGGGGCACACCCCCAGCCAGCCCTTCACTTGCCTGGTGATTCTGTCTCTTTTCTGTATGATTCTATGAGAAGCAATCTCATTCCAGGCACATCTCATTTTCCTGGCACAATCAAAACCTTACTGTGCTTTAAGTTACAAGTAAGAGGAAGCTGTATACTGAATTTGGTGGCCCAAGCACTTACCATTTAGGAGTTCTTGAACAAACATACACAGGCAGCAGTGCAGGGGTGGGGCGCAGGTGAAAACCAACTACCATCTCCCCATGTGTAATGGTGTAACCACTGAAATTTTTAAGTGGTTACACATTTACTTAAACACATTTTAACATCCCTAGTTTATAGGTCTCCATCTGAAACCTGTACAGTTAATGGTAACAATACAATGGTCCGGTCTGATATCAACTGTATATTTGAGAGTCTGTCTAAGAACTCTTAAATGGTAAGAGTTAGAGCCACCAAATTTAGTGCAGGGAGAGGAGCAGACAGGGTGGAAAGCAGATTTTAAAACAGGCTCTAGACTTTTGGACAAAAATATCAAAGCAGGCTTATTTTGAGGTGCTTTCCATTGTCCTGATAACTAGATTGCTATTTTACCTATTGCAGATGGAAACCAGAAAAAGTTGGATAATGTCCTGGTATTGGAAGGTGGGTGATGGGAAGGACTTTTTCTGACATTTATAGGAGCCTCAGAGTATCTCTCTAGTACCTTAGAATCATAGAGCACTAGAACTGGAAGGGACCTCGAGAGGTCATTGAGTCCAATCCCCTACCCTCATGGTAGGACCCAGTACCATCTAGACCATCCCAGATAGATGTCTATATAACCTGCTCTTCAATATCTCCAGAGATGGAGATTCCACAATCTCTGGAGATATTTATTCCAGTGTTTAACCATCCTGACAGGAAGTTTTTCCTGAAGTCCAACCTAAACCTCCCTTGCTGCAGTTTAAGCCTATTACTTCTTGTCCTATCCTCAGAGGCTAAGGAGAACAATTTTTCTCCCTCCTCCTTGTGACACCCTTTTAGATACCTAAAAACCACTATCATGTCCCTCTTAGTCTTCTCTTTTCCAAACTTCCAGAAGCGAAGAGTGAGGGGGGATTTGATAGCAGCCTTCAACTTCCTGAAGGGAGGTTCCAAAAAGGATGGAGAAAGGCTGTTCTCAGTCGTGACAGATGGCAGAACAAAGAGCAATGGTCTCAAGTTGTGGTGGGAGAGGTCCAGGTTGGATATTAGGAAAAACTATTTCATTAGGAGGGTAGTGAAGCACTGGAATGGGTTACCTAGGGAAGTAGTGGAGTCTCCATCCCTAGAGGTGTTTAAGTCTTGGCTTGACAAAACCCTGGTCGGGTTGATTTAGTTGGGATTGGTCCTGCCTAGAGGGGGCTGGACTTGATGACCTCCTGAGGTCTCTTCCAGCTCTATGGTTCTATGATTCTATGAACTAAACAAGCCCAGTTCTTTCAGTCTTCCTTCATAGGTCATGTTCTCTAGACCTTTAATCATTCTTGTTGCTTTTCTCTGGACCTTCACCAATTTTCCCACATCTTTCTTGAAATGTGGTGCCCAGAACTGGACACAGTACTCCAATTGAGGCCTGATCAGCACAGAGTAGAGCGGAAGAATGACTTCTCATGTCTTCCTCATGACACTCCTATTAATGCATTCCAGAATTATGTTTGCCTTTTTTGCAACAATGTCATGTTGTAGACTCATATTTAGCTTGCGGTCCACTATGACCCTTAAATCCCTTTCTGCAGTACTCCTTTCTAGACAGTCACTTCTCATTCTGTATGTGTGAAACTGATTGTTCCTTCCTAAGTGGAGTACTTTGCATTTGTCCTCCGCGAACTTCATCCTATTTACCTCAGACCATTTCGCCAGTTTGTCCAGATCATTTTGAATTATGATCCTACCCTCCAAAGCAGTTGCAACCCCTCTGAGCTTGGTATCACCTGCAAACTTAATAAGCATACTCTCTATGCCAATATCTATATCATTAATGAAGACATTGAACAGAACCGCTCCCAAAACAGATCCCTGTGGATCCCCACTTGTTATGCCCTTCCAGCATGATTGTGCACTGTTAATAACTACTCTCTGAAAACGGTTATCCGGCTAGTTATGCACCCACCTTATAGTAGCCCCATCTAGGTTGTATTTGCCTAATTTATTGATAAGAAGATTATGCAAGACCATACCATGTCCACCACTTCTCCACAAGACTTGTTATCCTATTAAAGGAGCTATCAGATTAGTTTGACATGATCTGTTCTTTACAAATCCATGCTGGCTGTTACCTATCACCTTATTATCTTCCAGGTGTTTGCAGATTAATTCCTTAATTACTCGCTCCATTATCTTTCCTGGCACAGAAGTTAAACTGACTTGTTTGTAGTTTCCTGGGTTGTTCTATTTCCCTTTTTATAGATAGGCACTATTTTTGCCCTTTTCCAGTCTTCTGGAATCTCTCGTTTTCCATGATTGTACTAAGATGATAGGTAAAGGCTCAGATACCTCCTCTATCAGCTCCTTGAGTATGCTTGGCTTTGAAGAGATGGCTCTCTCAATTAGAGGTTCTCTTCATGAGCCTGAGCATCAGATGAAAAGCCTGATGACCTGAAGCAAATATAACAGTTGAAATAGTTGACCCCACTGCCCAATATTTCTGTAGCATCATAAGTGGCTTGTAAGACAGCTGGGTACCACACACCCGTTAGCCACTTCAATGTTGTTTTCTGTTCCTCTGGAAAGTGCTAAAATTAAAATATCAACAGCGCCCTATGCTGGAATAAGTATCTACTCCTTTGTGGCAGAATGCATTAGAAATAGACATTTGTTTCCAAAGTCACCCTATTTGTCATCCTTGTCTGAGGAGTAAGCACAGCCTATATTACTTTTCATCCTGTCATTGGCTGTTGACATTTCCAATGAACCAGGAGTAGGAAGAGATCCCTTGCCACAGAGTGACATAGCAGTGAAAAAGCAAATCCCGGACTTCAGGTCCCAACCCCAAAAGATCTCTAGTTCCCAGATTTGTAGGGGCTTTTACCAAAAGTAATGTAATAAATCTCTTTCAACAGGTGTGTAGAAGAATGGTGGCTTCATTGGTAAGTAAATACTATAGCACATGGGGATTTCTGTCTCCATATCAATTACTAGAGTTACAACCACAAGAAAATGAGTCCTCTGGAAAGCATCTATTATATTTGCCAACAATTAATGCACATCTATATATAGCATTAGTCAAAGCTTCTGCATGGTTTTTCAGGAATAGCTTCCAATTAAAGACAGAGCAATAATTCATTCCAGAGATTAGCATTTCTTTAATACTTGCAATAATACAATTTACATCTTTAAAGTTTTGTGCAGACATTAGATGATGTTAGATGACTGCCTATGAACCCCAGGGCTATGCCATTCTTCCTGAAAAGTAATAGGTATAACGACATTGCGCAAGAGGGTTTTTCTTACGCAAGAAGGGGCTGTGTAGATGCTCCTTCTTGGGCATGAGCCTCTTTCTGAAAAATATAGTGGCTCATTAGGTATGCAAAGGAGGCTCGGCGATATTCCACGCTTAGCCTCATTTGCATATTACTTGCGCAAGAAGCTACGAGTGTAGACATAGCCCAGCTGTCTTTCACGATGTGCTGATCATCTTTCACATTGATTGCTGTGAGCTTCTCCACTCTGGATTCCCTACATCTCACTCTACACTAGTTAAGATTGTTCATAATATTGCTTCTGAAGTCACCTCTCTGTTCTTCCACATAGCTCCTCCTCCTTCAACAGATCACATTTAAAGCTTCATTCTTACCTAAATGCCTTCACTTAAAAAAGTCCCTATTTTTCTCTGCTCACTTTTGTGCACTTCTTTTTTCCCCATTCATCTCTTTACTGATTTTTTTTCTTTCAACTATACATGTTCCTAGTAAGGATGTTAAATTGCAGTTATCTGGCTAATCATATAGTTGATACAATTTGTAAGAGCCATGAAGCTCTTTCTACATTTAAAATGCAGAGGCGCAGTGTCCCAGACCAGTGCGAACCAGGACTGTCTGAGTCCAGCAGCCCCTGCTCAAGGTGGCCAGGACTGGTTACAGACAGGGGCTGCTTGGCAGCAGCTGCCTATCTGCAGGGGGCCCTAGCTCCCCGCTAGGATTCCTGTGGACAATGACTCGTGCCAGAGCCCCCCCCATGTCCCCTGCTGCTTCTCATAAAGGAAGCTGAGGGAGGAACATGTGGCACCACACAGACCGTGCTGGGGGAGAACAGGCTCCTGTTCCCCCTACTCTTGCTGCATCTTACAGGGAGAGAGTGAGTAGTCAGTACTCCACCTGACTACCCAATAAGCTTATGCTTATCCAGTAGTCAACTAACTCCTCGCTAATACCCCTAGGTCCTAGATCTGACATGTGCTCCATTCCTAACACTTGCTCACTAGAAACACTTGTCCTCTACAAAGCTTTTCTTCCCATGCATGACTTCAGCTAATTCTCTTACTTCTGCTCAGACCCAACCCCCCCCTCAATATTTCTCTTCTGAATTAGCCTGAGCCGGTTTTTCTTCACGTGTTCTCTCTCTGGCCTCAAACGCTGGTGAAGGGCAGGCGTAGAGCTGCCGGTATTACAGAACAGCTGGCTGATAACACTCGCAGGGCAGCGTGGGAGACCTGCGCTGTCGCGATTTGAGCGCCCACAAAGCCACCCGAGAACGTGCATTTCACTTGTTCCCCAGGCAAAGCCCCGCCGCGACCATCCCACTTTCCTCAACTCTTAAGCAGCCCGGCGAGCCCCGTGGCCACGCGCTAATGCCCCGGAAAGCGGGGCCGAAGGGGATCCCTTCCCGCGCTGCCCCTGCTCCTTTCCCTGGCCAGGCAGACAGCGCGGGGGCCCTGGCTCGAAAGCAGCTGCCGTCTCCCCGCGCCGGGGGCACTGGCCGCCCGCGCGACTACACGCGCCCCAGCAGGGCCCCTCTTCAGACTGCGCCTGCTGCCCGGCCACTCCCAGCCTCCTCCCTCACGTGACCCCGGGTCCTGGGGGCGGCGAGCGGTGATTGGCTGCGCGGGGCGCGCGGTGTTTGATGGGAGTGGAGCCGGGCGGCCTGCGGCCCCTTCAGCGGCGGCAGGAGGCGACAGCAGGATGCGCGGGGCGGGCCCGCGGCAGGTACCAGGGGAGGGCGCGGCTCGGGTACCCAGCGCATCCCCGGGCTCCGCGCTGGCCGGAAGGGGGGTCAGGAGCGGGGCCCCTCCGTGGCGCGGTTCTAGTGCTGTCCCAGCCCGGGGGCGCTCGGCGCAGCAGCGGGCGCTTCCGCAGCAGCTGGCTTGACAGGCGGCCCCCCTGCCCGGCGCGCAGGCCTGGCGCCCTGCACCGGGCTGGGCAGCGGGCCTGGCGCTCAGGGGAACTTGTGTCCCGTTTGCCACTGCAGCTCCCAGGGCACGGGGGCTGGCTGGAGCTGGGGCCAGGACGCCGAGAGACCTGCAGGCTTGTTCTCCCTGCACTCGCACAGCGGACTTGTGCCGTTGCAGGGGGTGGCCACGGGAAAGCCGCCGTGGTTATGTTCCTAGTTCTGTAAAGTGCGGTTCAGCTGGCACTGGTACAGTGTTATGGGAGCACGTCTCATAAGTGATTTGCAGACAAAACTGTGAGCTTTTAACATTAGTTTCCAGGTCAACTTTCTCAGTAAAGGAAGCCCTGGTGTGTTGTGGGTGCTAGTCTGGTTTCATGGGCAACTGTAGAAAACTCGACTAAAATAAGTTGCTTAACCTAAACCATTCCTTAATTCATCCTCAAATTCCGAATCTACTGACTGTTTTGCCAATCGGACTGACTGTGGTTGATGATATTGCACCAGGTATTGTAGATTTGGCTCTGTATTGATCCCTAAATTATCTCTTTGAAGTCCAGTTTGATCCTAAATCTGTTTTTTAAATAAAAATTTACAAAATTTAACACCAGCAGATATTTCCAGTAACATTTACAAAACAAATCAAGAGAGAATTTTTAGCAGTTGTTTCCCTACAGAGTTTGTAACTAAAATACTCATGCATGTGATAATCTAATAGAACCTGAATTTGAGGGGAAAACAACATTAAATTCAGGAGTCTGTTTTTATTGCTCAAACTAAAATGCAAAACCAGGCAGCCATAATGGTGAAAAACAGACTTCTGTTTACTAATGTAAGTTGTTTGCAACATAGGTTAAAAAAAACTTTTAAAAAAGTCAACTTTGTAGTCTCCAAGGTCTATCCAGCCTCACACTTGGATTGTTGCACACCTAATTGGGTTTGCTTTCTTGATTGAAACACCTATGATCATATGAGCTGGAAATGCATGTCTAAAATTAGACTCCTAATTCAGTGACCTAATATGTACCTAAGATCCTAATAGAGACACCATATTTGAAAATGTCAACTGTTTTTGTGCAATCTTGACTATTTTTACCCTACAAAAAAGCAGGAATAAATACTAGAATATACCGTGATTCTAATTACAAAGCATGTTGGGGCTTTTTTTTGTCAAGGATTATGTTTTGTAAGCTAACTGTCTTTAAAAGATTTAATTTGGATTTAGAGAATGGAATCAACTGAATCAAGTTGTCTGATTCTGGATCTGACTTTAAAATTCACTTCCAACTGAAAAAAGTGGGGTTCTTGCAGTGGTGATGAATTGCCCAGAGAAAGTATCAATGATTTATGGGCCAACATGATTTCTGATGAAACCTCAAACAAAACTGTGTATCTGTGTATTTTGAAGGAAAATAATCCTTGGTGTCATCTGGTATAATCTCTTACATGCAGTATTATAAACTCCCAATAGACATTAATCTCTTAGTGTGTTATCTGAATTGAGGTGACTTTAAATCTTGAGAATATTGTACATAAGTATTTCAGGTTGCAAAACTAAATAATGTAAGCTTGACTTTTGAGATTGTGTGTAGTTTACAAATCACTTATTTACCATAGCAGTGTGGAGAAAATTGAAGCTGAAAATAGAGGACTTCATACGATTCATTTTTATACTATTTTTTTTGGAGGGCTGTTGGGAAGTCTGATGTCTTTGCCATTTTTTGCTCAAAGGGTAGGGTTTTATTTAAGTGCTAAAATAGGAGAAAATGCTCATATTACAGTTTTACCTGAAGACAGGAATCTGTATACTTGCAGTTCTTGACACAAGTTTAGTGGACCACCAAATTAAATATGCAGATATTGCTCTAATATTTTCTATTAGTTTTTCCCTACAGTTATTTTATGTGGGTGGGGTTTCGTGCTCAGTAATTGGCTAGTTGATGTCCCTTTTTAAATTAAAAGAATAAAAAAAGTTTAACCTGAAACCTTCCTATCTGTCTAATTCATCCCTTTATTTTTCCTAGCCATTCAGTTTTCACGTAGATTTTCTTAATTCCATAAAACATAAAAAAAGCTAGAGATACTGTCAACATATCTAATCTCTGAATTTAGGCATTGACTATAAAATGTTTCCATGATGTCATTTAAGATAAAAGTTACTTTTGACACTTAAATTACTGCTTTGCTGTATTGGAATAACAAATACTGCATAGGGTAACGTAGTTGCATTTTCAGTAATATGTTTATAGAAGCAGGTACTATCACATTTCACCATTACTCAGAGTGAAAAGAACTCTACTCATGCTGGATAGGCGGAGAGAGAGAGGAAGAAATAAGCTGTAACCTGCTATTGTCCAGGGCATGAGAGGAAAGCAGGTGTAGGCAAGGGAAATTTGTCTTTAATATAAGGGTATTAATGGTCTCTGTGTGAAATGAAATGAACAAGAATTTTGGGTATTATATTTATGGAGGGGGGTGGAGGAAATCTGTCCTGTGGTTTTTGAAAGAGCTGCAAGAAAGACATGAGGGAGAGGGGAGAAAAATGGTACTGGAGGGGCTATCAGGTAATGTACCTCATGTGCAATCCAAAACGATTGGAAATGCTTATCAAATAGAATATATTGCATATGAATAAAGAGCACTAAATGTACTTACATCCCTACCTGTGCATGCCAAATGTCCATTCATTTAAAAATGTCTGTTTTTTCAGAACAATAAATCACAGTTCTAGTTCATATGAATACGTGTCCATACGAAGGATGTTAAGAAGTGGGTAACTGGCTAATCGTGTAGTCGATACAATTTGTATTGACTACATGATTAGTTGATAAGGAGGGGCCACTTGCTACCTGTGGCTCTGCAGTTTAAATGTAGTCGGAGCCAGGGAGGATAGTTCTCTGAAAACTTCCACACAGTGTGCAGTGGCGGTCAAAAAGGCAAATAGGATGCTAGGAATTATTAAGAAAGGGATAGAAAATAAGACACAGAATATCTTACTGCGCCTGTATAAAACTATGGTACGCCCACATCTTGAGTACTGTGTACAGATGTGGAATCCTCACCTCAAAAAGATATTTTGGCCTTGGAAAGGATTCAGAAAAGGGCAACTAAAATGATTAGGGGTTTGGAACGGGTCCCATATGAAGAGAGGTTAAAGTGACTGGGACTCTTCAGTTTAGAAAAGAGGAGACTGAGGGGGGATATGATAGAGGTATATAAAATCATGAGTGGTATGGAGAGGGCGGATAAAGAAAAGTTATTTATTAGTTCCCATAATAGAAGAACTAAAGGACACCAAATGAAGTTAATGGGTAGCAGGTTTAAAACTAATAAAATAAAGTTCTTTTTCACACAGCATGTAGTCAACCTGTGGAACTCCTTGCCAGAGGAGGCTGTGAAGGCTAGGACTATAATAGAGTTTAAAGAGAAGCTAGATAATTTCATGGAGGTTAGATCCATAAAAGGCTATTAGCCAGGGGATAGAAATGGTGTCCTTGGCCTCTGTTTGTCAGAGGCTGGAGAAGGATGGTAGGAGACAAATCACTTGATCATTGTCTTCGGTCCACCCTCTCTGGGGCACCTGGTGCTGGCCACCTTCAGCAGACAGGCTACTGTGCTAGATGGACCTTTGGTCTGACCCAGTACGGCATTCTTATGTTATGTTAAGAGTGGGGGTATAGTAGGGGTAGTTCCCAGGGCCGGCGCAAGCCGGAACTGAGCAGTCCCAGTTTGCGCTGGCTTCGGGACCGCTGTGGCTGTACATTTAAAATGCAGAGCCGCAACAGGGGTAGCACCTAGGGCCAGCGCGAGCTAGGACTGATCAGTCCCAATTTGTGCCAACTCTGCGACCGCTGTGGCTCTTCCTCTATCCCACTGTGCACCACGGAGACGGTTCTGCGGGCAACCGGCTTTTAAGCTGGCTCCTGCTCTCCCCCCCCCATCCTGCCCTTGCGGGAGCAAGTACTCACATGAGTAGCTTAGGCTTATTGGATAGTCAACTACTCGACTTGTCACTTACACCCCTAGTCCATACCCACATTTTGGCAAATAAGTTTCAAAATAGACAAGTAATGCTAAGTTAAGTATATATTATTAAGATTGTATCCTTTTAAAGAATGCAAACTTTCTGGTGAATAATTAGACATGTCGTAGTTTTGAAGCTTTTATATGATTTTGCAACAAAAACAGCATCTTTTTTTAGACGTGTTCAAGAACAAAGTGTCTGCTCAGAATGGTCCAAACATATAATACATATTTGACATACGCAGCCTTGCATGTGACTGCCAAGTGGGTATTATATAAACTTAATGTTTAAAAGTCTTATTGAAAACAAACATGTTACTCTTTCATTGTGGCCTCTATTGTAGTGGTGGCTATCCACAAAAGTACATCAGGAATCCAGAAAGCAATTGTACTTTTCCCTGTCTGCAGTTCCCCCCCCCCCCTTTGAAAGTCATTTGGCAGTAGCAAAGTTGACCTGTCCATCTGTTCTTTGACTTAAACTGGCAGTAGTTCAAATACTGATTTGTTTAGCATCTTTAAGGATTGTTTTCAGAATCATAAGACTTTACTGCAGCCTCATAATTCTGGCTTTCATGGGGATTTTTGGTTTTCTTAAATGGTGAAGAGATACTTAGCTATAGCAATAGAAATGTAGCTGTTAGTTTTGATCTGAGGAAGTGGGTCTGGCCCACGAAAGCTCATCACCTAATAATATTTTGTATGAAGAAAAGAATCTGGAATGCATATCCCTGTTATTTTAATTAAATAAAGCAATGTAAATATCTTTCTGGTGATGCTCTTGCCCTAATACAGCATGGCAAGATAATCTTCCAAATATTAATGATTAACTTGTTGAATTAGAGAGAGTTCACCTCCCAGTGTCTTCATAAATATCTGCTTCAATTGCCTTTGGTAAATGAAATTACCAAATAATCATTCATTTTCTGATATAGCTGTAAAACTAACCTGAAAAGTTTTCAATATAAATCACTATTTAAATGTATAGTGTGAACCTTCTAAAAATGAAACCTGCATCTAACCCTAATACATATTCTTCACAATCCAAAGCTAGAACAACTAACAAGAATGCACTTTTAGGTAGAAAACCATGATTGAAACATATCTTCCTGGCTAGTGATTTAAAACATGATTTAAATCAATTTGATTTTAATCAGTTTGATTGAAATCAAATCCATCTTGGATGTATGTACTATGGTGTTACTTTGTTCTGACAATCTCTTAAACTTTTTGAGAAGAAATATAACTAGATGGAGTTTCTAGATCTCTTATTTGGCCTAAGATATTTAGTAATAGTAATTTAATACTCTAATAAAATGAAGGGATTTCTGTTTCAGTGACAGTGTTACTTCAGTCTCCAGAGTTCAAAAGACTAGATATGACCTTTGTTTTTTAGGTTGGGATTATTACCAGGGATCCTATTTTTCCATGATAAATAAACCAAAATTCTGATAAACATAAAAAATCAATTTTTTCCACAATTAAAACGAAATGCTGAACTTTAGTTTCCCTAACCATAGGTATCTGTTGAACACAATGTTTTATTGATAGACAGTAGAATCTCACTTATCTGAGCCTCCATTATCTGGCTTTCTGTATTTCCTGAACCACAGCTGTCTAAGCCCCAGCCACTGGCAGCCCCAAGTAACTAGTATGATTCTGTTAATATAAAGAGCTGGATAATGGAGGTTTGGTTAAATGGGATTCCTTTTATAATTATAGTTTATATAATCGCCTCTTCACGAATCCATCACCTTGTAGTGGTGGAGAGGCTTGCATGTTCCAATGACACCTGAGAGTGATGTTGCCTGGAGTTACTTACTCCCTTATGGTCACCCATGGCAGAACGGTCAAGGGTCAGGTTCCAGACAAAATGTGATCCAAAAAGTCCTCAATGGCAGAGCAGATGGAGGTTAACTGCACAATGGAGGTGAAACTGTTGTGTAATGTTAGAGCGGCTATGAAGACAGTTGAAGGCTGCAGCAGACAGAGGATCTCCAATCATCGTAGTGTTCGTGCCACTGGATTCAAGCCCTCTATCTATCAGGGACGGCATGGTGACTGTTGTGCACCAGTCTATCTACTTTAAAAGAAATCCTGCATAGGCATCTTCTAGTTTATGAGAAAACAACACCTGCAGAAGTCAAAAGTCTGGTGGTGAGTGGCTATGGGAACAGGACAGAGAGATCCAGAAGTTCCTAGTCACAGACCGACACACAAGTGGTGGCTGTCTGATGCAGTCGTCTTGCTCAAAGACAGGCAAGTCGAGTATCTCGGCAGCTGCACCCATGACTGAGCAGTTCTCTTTAGGACCCACTCTGCTCACCCCACATGGGGAGGAGGCTAGAAAAAGTGCCCTAAAAATAGTCTTGTCTCTTTTCCTCTTGGCTTGAGAGCCGCATCCAGCAGGATCATCATCCCAGCAGTCGCAAATGTAAGAAACTTTTCAATTTTGGCACCTCGAATGTATTTACCTGATGGACAACTCAGACAGTGACCTACCAGAGCGATGTAAAGCTATCACTGATCATGAATTAAATTGGTTTAACATCGATATTGTTGCCTTGTCCAAAGCTAGAAGAGCTGATGAAAGACAGGTGAGGGAGGACAATGAAGGGTACACCTACTTCTGGAAGGGAAAATCTTTACATGAACCTCAATTTGTATGGAGTAGGTTTTACTATAAAGAACAAGCTTGTAAGATATAAAGGAAGATTTCTACTTTCAGCTGTAAACCATTTTATCAGGGACCTCTAAAGAAGATCCATCTTCTGGGGGGATTTCAATGCACATGTTGGACGAGACTCAGACCTGTGGAAAGGAACAATTGGGAAAGAAGGAGTTGGCAAAAGCAATTCAAATGGAATCCTGCTCCTGACCAAGTGTGTTGAACACAAACTTATCACAAACACTCTTTTTCAACAAAAGAAGAAATTCAAAACTTTTTCCACATTCAGAGCACTGGCATCTTCTCATTGTCATAGTTGGTGCTCAGGATTGCAGTCAAGTACTTCTCACAAGAGCAGTGATAAGTGCTGATGACTGCTAGACTGATCGCCTCATTTGATCCACAATGAAAATTAGGATTGCCCCCATATAGAGGCTGCAAAAGAAGCCGGTCACACGCAAACTGAAGATTCAATTTTCGTTTACATCTTACGAGCTTGTTCTTTATTAGCAAAGCCTACTCCATACACTTAAGGTTCATTAAGCTTGATCGCTTCCAAGCAGTCTTAGAAGAAAAGCTTCCATCACAGTTTCTGGAAGAAATTGAGGAACATTGGAACCAGCTGAAAGCAGCAATCATCAATACCTACGAGGAAACCATTGGCTACCATACCAGAAAGCATCAGGACTGGTTTGATGAGAATTGTATGGAAATAGAGCAACTCACCAACAAGAAAAGAATGGCATTTTGTGTTTGGCAGAATGAGACAGAGACAGAGGGTACGTCTAGACTACATGCCTCTGTCACCAGAGGCATGTAGATTAGGCTACCAGACATAGGAAAATGAAGCGGCGATTTAAATAATTGCCGCGTCATTTAAATTTACATGGCTGCCGCGCTGAGCCGACAAACAGCTGATCAGCTGTTTGTCGGCTCAGTGTGATAGTCTGGACGCGTGGGTGGCGACATCAAAGGTATTTGTTGACCACCCAGGTAAACCTCATCCCAGGAGGCATACCTGGGTGATCGACAAATACCTTTGATGTCAACACCCACGTGTCAAGACTATCGCGCTGAGCCGACAAACAGCTGATCAGCTGTTTGTCGGCTCAGCGCGGCATCCATGTAAATTTAAATGAAGCGACGATTATTTAAATTGCCGCTTCATTTTCCTATGTCTGGTAGCCTAATCTACATGCCTCTGGCGACAGAGGCATGTAGTCTAGATGTACCCAGAGACAGACCCACCCACGCTAAGGCAAAGGTGGAAGTCCAATGTAAAACCAGAGAACGCAAGAACTAATGGTGGATTGAGTGCAAGAACTCTAACATTTCATGGACACGCATAATACATGTGGTTTCTTTAGTGCCATAAAGGCTGTTAATGGGCCAGCTTGACATGGTATGAACCTCTTCGCTCTAAGGATGGAACCACACTTCTGAAGGACAATGAAGCCATTAATTTTTGCTGGAAAGGACATCTTGAAGATCATCTTAATCGGAACTCCATGGTTGAAGATGAAATCCCCTAGTGACCTTCTGGGGATGACCTTGGAGACTCCCAAATTTGCATGAGGTATACAGTACCATCAAGCAGATAAAGAACAGCAGGGCAGCATGTCCAGATGGGATCGCTGCTGAAATCTTTAAAGATGGCGGACCCGAGTTAATTCAGCAGCTTGGCCTGCTTATCATTAAAATCTGGATAAACGAGGAGATAATCAGTGAAATGAAGGACACTTTGATTGTAACCCTCTTTAAGAAAGGGAATAAAGCGGACTGTGGAAACTCTCATGGTATCTCTTTCCTTGCTGTTGCAAACAGAGTTCTGGTATGGGTCCTTGCAATCCATCTTCTGCCCCTGTCAGAGTGGCTTCCAATCATGTTGCAGACCTGCAGATATGATCTTCATTGCACAGCAGCTGCAAGAAATGTGTCAGGAGCAAAACTGACCACTGTATATGGCTTTTGTTGATCTAACTAAAGCCTTTACTAAGTGATTCACTGTGCACTTTGGACTGTATTTTCAAAGATTGTATGTCTTTTATGAATATATCAGTGTCCTAAAGTTGCTACATGGCATGAAAGCGACTATTCTGAGTAGCACTGTCTCCCAGAGTGAACCTTTCTAAGTACAAGCAGGAGTGGAAGAGGGCTGTATCATTGCCCCAACCATGCTTGCAGTCTTTATTACCATCGTTTTCTACCTGGTTGCTGAGAAGCTCCCTGCTGGTGTTGAAATCATGTACAAAATGGATGGAAAGTTGTTCAGATTTAGCAGGCTGAAAGCTAAAAGTAAGGTTTCCACCACCTCTATCCTGGAACTTCAGTATGCTAATGACAATGCAATTTTTTCCTACTCTGAGGATACGTCTACACTAGCCCCCTAGTTCGAACTAGGGAGGCTAATGAGGGTGACCGAAATTGCTAATGAAGCACGGGATTTAAATATCCCGTGCTTGATTAGCATATTCCCGGCCCGTCTCCATTTTGGAAACTGACTTGCTCGAAGTAACTGCCCACGTCTACACATAGTAGAGAAGCGGGATTCTGAGATTAAACCCCTTAGTTCGAATTAACTGTTACTCGTTGTGGAATGAGGAGTGTGGACGTATCCTGAGAGTGATATTCAAACTATCCTGAGGGTGTTTGCTGTTGCTTACCCAAGTCTTGGTCTTGCCCTCAACATCAAGAGACCTAAGTACTCTGTCAGCCCTCTCCAAATGAGGTACCATATGCTCCATGTATTAAAATCAATGGAGAGGCACTGGAGTACGTTGATCATTTTTTCTACAGTTATCTTTCATCCAAGGCAGATATTGATGGAGAAATCCAACATCGTCTGAGCGGTACCAGTGCAGCCTTTTCTCATTTACAGCACAGGGTTTTTGAAGATCACAACCTTCAAAGAGACATCCAACTTCTTGTCTATCAAGCTGTCCTTCTGCCAACACTTGTGTGGGTCTGAAACCTGGACAACCTATAGCCATCACTTGAAAGTCCTTAAGAGGTATCACCAATGCTGCCTCCATAAGATCTTGAAGAACAAATGGGAAGGCAGGTGCACTAACATCAGTGTTCTGGAAGAAGCCACCATTATCGAGACAATGGTCATCCATCAGCAACTTTGCTGGTCTGGTCATAATGTTTGGCTGCCAGATAATCACCTCCCAAAACAGGTCTGTTTTCTCAGCTGAAAGAAGAATACTGTAAGGTGGGAGGGCAATGGAAGAATTATAAGAACTTGTTAAAGTATAACTTAAAGTGCAACATTGACATTGACACTTGAAAGACACTTACCCAGGATTGGTCAAAATGGAGAGAAGTGCTACACAATGGCTCCCTGCATTTTGAACTTGCCCACTGACAAGCTGAGGAGAAGAGCCACAGGAGGAAGTGGAGACTGGTTTCTAGTCATAGTCAACAGCTTCCTGCTATACCTGGAAACCTCTGTCCTCACTGTAACAGAACTTGTGGTTCAAGGATCGGCCTTATCAGCCATCTGAGGATCCACAAGTCCAATGGAAAATGTTCATACTCAGCAACAAGTGATCACCATCCTATATAAAATACACATACATTTTATGAACACACATACACAAAGGTTTTTTTTTTCCAAAATGGAAAAAAATGAAAAAGCCTCTGTAACCATGCAAAATCTGCATTTTTGCATGGCAAGTGGCATTGTAGGATCCCTTATTATTATAGATAGGAATTTGTAACTTAATTTCCCCCCACTTATTTGTAGGTAAAATTCTAACTGAGGGACTAAAATGGTAATACAATATATAATCTTTTATCTAGCAGTTCTGTCTGAATGGATCTCAGCAAGTTAGTAGCTAAAGATTGTTGGTTTATGTTTGTTGTTCATTGATCTCTGAAGTAATTTTGTGGTGGTTCTGTTTTTCAACTCCATTATGATTTTTACTGATTGGAATCCTTGTCAGTCTGAGCAGACAGCTGGACCTGGAGACTATAGAAATAGTAAAGGGCCATTGCATTGTTACTGGCTGGGTTGTGTATCTTCTGGGCATATAGAGAGGCTAGTCTGATACTTCATAAGACCATTTAGTTCACATGAATTTAAAAAAATCTAAATTGTCAAATTTGTTTACATTTTAAATCTTCAATTGAAATTCCTTTGATTAGTTAAATTATATGGAACTTAAATAGTTTTCTCATTTGCTAAATTATAATTCTTGTGGTGGTTAAATGAAGACAAAGGCTTGGGTCTCTTACTACTAGTTATTTTGTATTTCATTTGTGTATAGATATTTCCAAAGCAAAACCTAAACTTGACCATGACTTTGGTAGGCTAATGAGTAGAATGACTTAACAATATAAAGAGGTTCTAAAACTGGTGGCTTGAATGCAGAACACTGTGGAAAAATTTGATGGCGATAGACACTTGTGTGCAATATTACTTAATTTATATACTAAAATGCAATTGTGAAATGTTTACCTTAAACATCTTAAAATTTACTTTTGACATATTCTTAAACAGAAATGCTTTACTTCTAGCTGTGAATTCCATCAGAAGATACTTAAAAGCAACCAAACCAACCACAAATTAAAAAATGGGTGGACTTGTTTCCAGATGGAGGGTAAGTCAATCTTGTTACAATGTAAAAATCTTTAAAGATCGTTCAAAAGACTAAAACACTTGTAGTTTGACACATTCTTTTCTAAATAATTTGGTAGGGGTTAGAATATAATTTTGTATTTGTTTATGATACTTTGGTCAAAAAACTGTTCTGAATCTGAAATGTCTAGTATATCATGCATGTGCTGATTGAAAACTAATAACCAAATAAACATTGGTCATGCTGGCCAAGTGGAAAACTGCATAACTGAAGAAGTCCAGGTTCATAATCCACTTTGGGCACATTCTTACTAATGTTCAGGCTATTTCTGTGCCCTTATTTAACTTCTCTGCTTTCCTGCCTTTGGACCTTGTTTTGAATCGATAACTCTTAGAAGTGTGGGGAAGATGGCTGCCATCTCAGGGATTCCTTCAGAAGTCCCTTTCTATATCAAAATAATCACTTATGATTGGATCAGGATGGCTGTAGCAGTACTTAAAGGTTGTGATTTGGCTTCTGTTCTGAACCTTTTAACATGGGCACTAGTGGATAAATCAAGGAGAGTGTCATCTTTTATCTGTCTAGACAATTATATGTATGTACTAATATAAGAGTGCCTGCCAAATGTTTAAAAATAGAAATGTCTTCTTTCCCAGTCTGTGGGAAAACTTGCGTCTTTAGTTTGCTTGGGGTATGGGAGGAATTTATGGCAAAGCAAGGTCCAAGACCTGTGTGAAGTCTGGCCATTCTTGCCTTTTGCAGAAATAAGTTCCATAGTTTAGGTTCTCCTTGATTTTTGTCATGCCAGCTTCTCCTTCGAGTGGTCCCCGTGGGTGCTCCACTCTGGGTGCTGGTGCCTCCTCGCGCCGGCGACCCGAGACTTTTCTAGCCGTTTCTGCCGCGCAGGCGCCGTGGCGCCCTCTAGTGTCGTTGGAATTGAGGGCGCCTGCGCGCGCATCTCCTCTGTTCCTTCTCTGTTCTCGGCAGCAGACGGAGCCCTCTGTTCTCCTTACTTTTCTCTAAAAATAGTTAAATACCTCGTTTTATTCCCTTAGTTACCTCATCATCCAAGTTCTTTAGCCCTATTCGCCTCCCCTGTCTAGTTATTTAAAAAAAAAAATTCTTGTTGCGGCTTGCCGCTTTTCCCCAGCCCCTCATGCCTGGCTCGCCGGGCTTCAAACGCTGCGAGTCATGTCAGGATGCCATGCCTGCTTCCGACGGACACTCCGCTTGTATTAAGTGCCCTGGGGAGGCGCACCAGACTCAAAAGTGCCTGCACTGCTCCAAATTAACAGCGAGGGTGTGCCAAGACCGAGCCAGTAGACTAAGGACTCTCTTATACGAGAAGTCCCTCCGTCCCTCCTCAGAGGACTCACCTACGCTTTCTAGATCACCTCAACTAACTAAGGGTATGGAGAAAAATCAACCCCCTACCCACTCTTCTTCCACGACATCAAAAACTGGTCTCTCTCCAACTCCATCCCTATCCTCGGCACCGTCAGCATTACGGGTTAGCATTGAGGATAGGCCGGGAACCTCCGGCGCGTTACAGCGTAAGACGCAGGCACCGCACAAAAGAGCTCATTCAGAGCCAAGGCAAAAATCAACGGCACCGACCGCTACGGTGCCTAAGCTGTCCTCGGCACCGACTGTGCCAGGGAGAGAGCGCTCGGCACCGAAGAATGCCAAAATGGCACCGTGCTCTGCACCGAAAAAGGCTCGTGCCGATAATCTACCTTCTAGCGCTCCGGTGCCGGAACAAACCTCGGCACCATCAACCCCCCTCGCTAGCGGCACCGTTACCACCGAAACCGCATTGCCCCACACCATCTCAGAGGCATGAGCGGTACCGATCCCCGGTGTGGAGCCACACCTCCTCGGCACTGCTGTCCCCGGGTTCCTTTATCCACTTGGTGAGATCTCAGCGCTCCTCGGCCGCTTCTCATTCAGTCAGTGACATCGGCACCGAACCAAGGAGCAGGTTCTCATCGCAACACTCTAGCCCGGCACATAGACCTCCATCCTGGCAGCCGGCTGCAGTTCAATATGCATCCCCTCCCCCTCTGCATCCGTGGTATGCACAGCACTACGCTTACCCACCTCCGCCATATGCCACTCAGTGGCAACCCTGGGAGTCGCATCCAAAGAAGAGTCACCATTGACCCTCTTCTACTATTTCCAGGCCACCTCTTCCCTTGCTTCCTGCCACCGTATCTGCCACTGAGCCGAATTCTCCAGCCCCCTCAGATGCACGTGACTCCCTCTCTGAGGGCAAGACCAGATCTCCTTTACACAATTCCTCCTCCTCCCCAGACGAAGCGGTCACCACCGAAGCCCCATCATCGGGAGATGACACGAAAAAATTTCAGGAATTGTTTAAAAGAGTTGCTATAGCTCAGGAAAGAGATCTCCAAGAGGTGCAAGTCAAACAATATCGCCTTCTTCGTACGCTTCAGCTGCCAACTACCTCCAGAATTGCTATCCCCATGGATGACGCTATTATGGATCCAGCCGACAATATCTGGCAGACCCCAGCATCCGTCACTCCAACAAATAAGAGAGCAGACCATAAATACTTTATCGCTCCAAAAAATATAGACTTCCTTTTTACCCATCCACCTCCGAACTCCCTACTGGTGGATTCGGTATGGCACAAGGGTAAAGACCCTAATCTAAGAACAACCCCACAAGACAGGGATCACAAAAAGGTGGACATTATGGGCTCAAAGGTTTATTCTTAATCCACATAGCTCCTCAGGGCTGCGAACTATACTGCCATGCTTGCGGACTATGACCATGCCAATTATTCCAAGCTCCAGGATCTGCTCCAGCACCTCCCGGAGCATAGATGGTCAGCCCTGCTCAATATTATGCAGGAGGGCCACACCATCTCCTGCACAGCATTGCAGTCCACTATGGATGTGGCAGACACCGCAGCTCAAATTACGGCCTCGGCGATAGTGCTCCGCAGAATTTCCTGGGTACAAGCATCTGGGGTACCTAGGGATCTTCAACAAAAGGTTGAGGACTTACCCTTTGATCGAACCAACCTCTTTGCAGCTAAAACCGATGATGTTGCATTCTATGAAGGACTCTCATACTACTCTCAGGACCCTTGGAATGTACACTCCTCCATTCAAGAGAACTAGGTACCAGCCTTACCAACGCCCGAGAGAGCCGTTCCGTCAACAACCCAAGTACGATTTCCGCAAGCAGAGATCTCAACGTCGTAGACAGCAGCGACGACAACAACAACAACACGTCGCACCCCATCTACCATCGAGCAAGCAGCAGGTTTGGAGGTCATGTTGAGAGCCAAGAAGCCAATCCACTGACACTTCCAACTGGTACCCTTCAGTTCCACCACTCCCTCCGGGCCTTTTTTCCATCAATGGTCCCTCATCGCTTTGGACAAATGGGTCTTGGATCTGATTCAATCTGGTTACATCATCCCCTTCACCTCTCTTCCCCCTACCCACCCTCCTACCCCATCCCTTCTCAGGGACCCCTCTCACGAAACCGTCCTCCTATAAGAGGTTTCACATCTTTTTCAACTCGGCGCAGTAGAACACGTATCAACACAATTTCGGGGCCAGGGTTTCTACTCAGCCTACTTCCTAACCCAGAAGAAGACAGGAGGCTGGCGACCCATCTTAGACTTCAGGCGCCTCAACAAATACATCGCATACCACTGTTTCAGGATGGTCACCCTATCAACTATCATTCCCGCGCTCGATCAACACGATTGGCTTTCAGCTCTCGACCTTCAAGACGCCTATTTCCACATTACAATTCATCCTGCTCACAGACGCTTCTTACGGTTTACAGTGGGCACCCAACACTACCAATACAGGGCTCTCCCGTTTGGACTGTCCATGGCCCCAGGGTGTTCTCCAAAACCCTGGCGGTCGTAATGGCCTTTCTTTGATGCCAAGGCATCATAATATTCCCGTATTTGGATGATTGCCTTATAAAAGGTGCGTCCTTCGAGATGAAGACCATGACAGATACCACAATAGCCCTTCTACTCAACCTCGGGTTTCACGTAAATTACGGAAAATCCACTCTACGCCCAACACAGAGGCTGGAATTCATAGGCGCCCTCCTCGACACAGTCGCAGCAAGGGCTACTCTTCCCGAACACAGGTTCACGGTGATATGCGACCTTATCTGAGCAGCACAAGCAGTACCGACTGTCACGGTCCGCCACTGCCTCAATCCTCAGACACATGGCTTCCACGACCTTTGTCGTCAGTTTGGCCAGACTTCACATGGGACCTCTTCGGTCCTGGCTCACGACGGTTTACAGACCCTCCAGAGACCAACTCTCCAAGTCCGTCGCCATTCCGCCACGCTTCATCAACTCCCTGCTCTGGTGGACAATTCCTCGAAATATGCTACACGACGTTCCTTTCCAACAGCCTCTTCCACTCTCACACTTATAACAGATGCCTCACTCATGGGATGGGGAGCTCACTTGGGACACATCACAGCCCAAGGCAAATGGTCATTTATGGAGCAAACATTCCATATCAACCTCGAGTTACGGGCGGTCAGCTATGCATGCCAATATTTCGCTCAGTACATAGCTCACAAGACCATCACCATCATGATGGACAATACCACTTACATGTACTACATCAACCGTCAGGGTGGTGCTCGATCCCTTTCCCTGTGTTTGGAAGCTACTAAGCTGTGGAGCTAGTGCCTATCACAAGGGGGTCACCCCTTCAGCTGTTTACCTTCCCGGGATACTCAACGTCACAGCTCTAAGCCGTACATTCATGGACCAGCACGAATGGATGACCGACAGACGCGCTCTCACTCTGCTCTTCCTTCACTGAGGCCAACCGGAAGTGGACCTCTTTGCCACAAAGAACAACCGAAAATGCCACCTCTACTGCTCCAGAGGAGCCCCAGGGAAAAGTTCCCTCGGAGACACTTTTTCCATCACATGGGATGCCTGCCTCCTGTATGCCTTTCCCCCCTTCCCGCTCCTACACAAAGTCCTCAACAAGATCAGAACGGACCAGGCGCTAGTCATTCTAGTGGCACCTGCGTGGCCCAGACAAACATGGTATCCTTGCCTCCTCAAGATGACGGTGATGGACCCGTATCCCTTTCCTTCCCACCACGACCTCCTCTCTCAGAACCACGGTTGGACCCTTCATCCAGACATTCTCAAGCTCCATCTCCATGCCTGGCTCCTTCATGGCTCCAGGATGCTGAGACTGCCTGCTCGGAACAAGTGAAAAACATTTTAATTAATAGTAGAAGACATTCCACCAGGAAAACCTACCTATACAGGTGGAATCGTTTTTCCCACTGGTATGCTCAAACCCATGCAAGCCCACCACACCTCGCTCCTGTACATACCTTACTGGACTACTTACTATCCCTGAAACAGTCCGGCCTAGTACTTAGCAGTATCAAGGTCCATGCCACTGCCATAGCAGCTTTTCACCATTCTACACAGGGCGCTTCCTTTCTCGCTGACCCTCTGACTAAACGCTTCTTTAAGGGTCTGCAGAATACCTTTCCTCCTGTCCGTCCACCAGTCCCCATTTGGGATTTGACCCACGTTCTAAAGAGCCTGACGAAACCGCTATTCGAACCAATAGCTATCTGCTCCTGGTCTCATTTGTCTATGAAAGTAGCCTTCCTCGTCACCATTACCTCTAGCAGGAGGGTGAGTGAGCTTGCGGCCTTGGTGGCCGACCCTCCATACCCTGTCCTTTGTAAATACAGTGTGATACTCTGACCCCACCCTAAATTCCTCCCTAAAGTACCCTCCCCCTTCCACGTGAGTGAACCCATACACTTACCTGCCTTCCTTCCGAAGCCGCAGGTGGACCCAATCCAGACTGCATGGCACACTTTTGATGACCGACGAGCTCTGGCGTTCTACGTGGATTGCATGAAGCTGTGGCGAATCTCACCTTGACTTTTTATCTCTTACACTGAAAGATCTAAGAGAGAAACAATCTCGTCTCAAAGAATTTCTAAATGGATTACATCCTGCATTCAAACTTGTTACACCCTATATGGCAAGGACTTACCTGGAACTATCACAGCTCATTCCACCAAGGCGGTAGCTTCCATGACTGCCTTCCTTCATAACGTTCCACTGCAAAACATTTGCAACGCTGCTACCTGGTCATCCGATCACTCGTTTGCGCAACACTACGCTCTTTCCGCTTCCATAGCATCCTCTATGGCAGTTGGACAAGCTGTGTTATCTACACACGGCTCCAAACCCACCTCCGCGAGCCGACAACTGCTGTGTAGTCACCCAGAGTGGAGCACCCATGGGGATCACTTGAAGGAGAAGAAAGAGTTACTTACCTTGTGCAGTAACGGTGGTTCTTCGAGATGTGTCCCCATGGGTGCTCCACTACCCTCCCTCCTTCCCCTGCTTGGAGCCTTATACTCTAGTGGGTAGAGAAGGAACAGAGGAGCCGTGCGCTCAGGCGCACTCAAGTCCAATGACACTAGATGGTGCCATGGCACCTGCGCAGCGTGGCAGAAACTGCTAGAAAAGTCTCCGGTTGCCGGCGCGAGGATGCACCAGCACCCAGAGTGGAGCAACCTCGGGGACACATTTCGAAGAACCACCGTTACTGCACAAGGTGAGTAACTCTTTCTTCCTTTACAGAACACTTGTAAATTGCAAACTATTTAAAGCTAACTGAAATTCATTATATTTTTTTTCTCAAATGTGTTGCATGTCCAAAGGATGTTTTGAGTTTCCTTTCACATGCACCCTCCCTCTCCATATTCCTCTCATTCTTGTCTCCCTCCCCGTTACTGCCACTGTGTGTGTATACCAGCTGACTAGCACTGGGTAGGGGAATGGTAAATCATAGAGAACAATGAAGGGCAGTTCTCCTGCACAGCAATTGAATTCTTAAATTGAAATAAGAGGTGCTGGGGCTCAAGCAATTACATGGCAGGGGTCAACCAATTTTTTTTTTTTTTTTTAATTTTCATAACTGATGCAGCAAGCCCAGAGGTTTGGAGTATGAATTCCTAAGCCTGGAGGTATCAGGGCTCAACCCTGGCAAGTCATGGCACAAATTAAGCACTGCAGCAGGTACTTCTAAGGCAGGGGTAGGCAATAATTTTTTTGCCAGGGGCCCTAGGCCGCTCCAGAAGGTACGGGACCTCAAGCAGAAGGGGTGGGGCCAGGATACTTCCAGGTTCCCCACCCCCAGACCATGATTGGTCTGGGAGTGGGGGAGCACCTTTGCCCCCCGCCCAACCAGCTTACCCCGAGGTACCTATACCCAGGCTAATCAGGGTTGGGGGCGGGAGAGTGCACAAAGCCTCCTACTGCCCTGCCAGGAGTGCATGGCACTTCTAAGTGCCGCATGATCCTGGGCAGGGCGGAGGAAACTTTGTGCGCTTCCCCCCTGCTCCCAGACCCTAATTGTCCTGGGGGCAGCGGCATGGCAGGGCCTCCACCTAGCTGGATTCACCTGCTTGGCAGGCCAGATCTGGACTGCGGAGGCCCTTTTGCCCACCCCTGTTCTAAGGGCATGTCAGCACTACAGAGTTAAGTTGTCCTATGTTAAGTTAACTTAAAACCCCAACAGCAACTGCTCTGGTGGCTGATGTACACACTACACACTTTCTGTTTGTACATGTCCTCACTAGGAGCATTCCTACCAACTGAACAGGAGCAGTGTGTGTGTGGTGGGGGGAATGAAGGGAGCAGGGCTGAGAGCTAGCTTCCTGGGCATTTCAGCAGTTTGAACGGGGAGCTGGGCACATGCAGCCTGGCAGAGAGATGGGGGCAGCTGGGTCTAGCTGCCTGGCTTTCTTGTCAATTTGAGGGTTCCAGCATGCATCCATGAAATTGATGACAGCCAACAGTCCATGCGAGTAATGCAATATCTACAGCAGGTTTGAGGAGCCTCAGGCCTAGGGGCCAGATGTGGCCCCCGACTTGTCTGGATCCAGCCCCCAGGGTTTAGGATTCCCTCCAGGATTGGGAACCCCACACTGGCATTCCAGCTGTCCTCCCATGGGGCTGGAGCACACAAAATCTACTAGCCTGGGCCCCCCTAAGCTCTGGTGTGTGATCAGAATGTGAGGAGTGTCTTTCTCCTCAGTCAGTGAGGGTTTTCTTGCTTTTTACTTTTCTTTGCTTCTCACTTGTGTGTGGTCCCCAATCCAAAAAAGCTACCCCACCCCTGATCTACAAGGACACTGAGTAGCCTTATACCAACATAAGCCTTATGTCTCTTGTGGAGTGTTACTGTATCAGTTTAGTAGGGCATTTACATCATCAGGACAAGGCTGTAACTTGTACATTTACAGAATTATGTTCACATAAGCTGCCTTGCATTAGCCTACCTGTGTAGTGTAGACCATTTCTTTGAATGCAAATACTGTTAGTGTGTGACTTAAGAGAGGAGCCTTTATGAGCAGGAAATGTGTGAGGAAAGCAGGTAACAAGTCAATTAAAATGAATAGTTTTAAGACACTTCAAAGTAAATATAATTAATTATTTTGGTTTTGAATGAAAACGTCTTAATCAGTTATCCTGTATGAGTGCTGCTGGCAATACGCTATAAACAGAATATCTTAGGTATCCTTGTAAAGTTGAATGACACTTCATTTCCTTCCCCTGTAAGCAGGCAAAGCCTTCAACAGTAGAAGTGTTGGAGAAAATTGATAAGGTATGTATTTTGCCTCTGCACTATTGCTGTTTTGTTTGCGTCAGAAATAAATATCTAACATCTGGGCAGTTTTTAAAAACTAACAAGCTTTTAATAAATTTGTGGGGGAGAGTTGGAGTGGAATGTATATATACATTTTAACAGGGCCGGCCCACAACATTTTGGCACTTGAGGCAGAGAGCTCAAACGACACCCCCTCTCTAGAGCAGAGAGAATACAGATGCACCAGCAGCAGCCACAATTTTCTACACTCTGGTTCCTAGTGGTGCCCCCACTCTCCTGCAGTCTGGCACCTGAGGCAGCCGTCTCAGTTGGCCTCATGGTAAGGCCAGCCCTGCATTTTAATTAGGGTTGGCAGAGTTCAATTTTAATATTTTTAGAATGTTTAGTCATTAGTGTTTTAGAATCTTTATTTAAATCTTTATAGTTGTGGGAAATTATTGGCAGGGGATAAGACAATTATTTAATTTCTGTAGACATTCAGAAAGTTAAAGCTTTGTAACCATTAAAAGACACATTGTCAACTTTAGGGATATTAGTGTGTAGTTCATTACATGATTAACTGATAAGCCTGGGATTATCAATTCATTATGACAGCTACACGCATCCTCCCTGTGCTGCCTCAGTATCAGCAGCAACAGAGGCAGCAGTGAGTGGGAAGCCATTTTTTAAGCTGGTGCTCTATGCATGCCAATTTCTGTGGAGCCACCTGCCCTGCCCCCGCTGTCTCCCACAGAGGCAGCAGCTTTGGGGAGGAGGGCAGGAGGGAGCCAGTGCTTGCGGGAAGCTGGCTTAAAAGTCAACATTAAAAGTCAGCTTCCTGTGAGCCCTGGCTCCCGCCTGCCCCTCCTGCATGTAGTTGTGTAACCATAAAATTTCCAGCAGTTACATGTTTTTACAAATACATGATAGTTAACATCCCTAGTCATCATTTTGTTAGTACAGCCTCTCTCCGAGTTACGAACGAGTTATGGGCCAAACACTCGATCTGTTCGTAACTCGGACCCCATTGAGTTACACTCCACTGCGCTGTTCGTAAGTGCAGGTCGCGTTCGTAACTTGGGGACCGCCTTTACAACCGCTCCCTGGGAGCTTTGGTCGTAAGTGTGAATGGTCGTAACTCAAAGTGAATGAATATTAAATTGTCCTGGTTGGAGAATCTAATTATGGCTAAAGGGTACGCCCTCATTTTTATGCTCTTCAGAAAATGTCACTAGAACAAAGTCCTATTCATTAGGCCCATTAGAAAATTCAGTACAGGTTTCATTTAAAAACCCTTACAGTGGTGGTAAAACAAGATCATGACAAGAATAACTGAAGAGGCAATTCTGTGATCTAGTAAGATTCTGGTCAGCATTTGTGACAAATTTTGTATATAGAGCAATGACTAGGGATGTTAAATTTAGATTAATTGGCTAATTGAATAATCAATGCAATTTGCATTGGCTATTTGATTAGTTGATAAGGTCGCCTTCGCCTTTGCTACACTTCAAAGGCGCAAGCTCTGTAGGGAGCATAGGGCCAGTTGGGGGACTCAAGCAGTCCCCTGCTGGCTCTGTTCTCCCCACAGCATTTCAAAGCTACAGCGCCGCAGGGAACCCGAGGCCAACGGGGGAGTCCCCACTTGACCCCGGGCTCCACATGGCGCTTCCACTTTGAAACACTACATACAGCCTGGGGCAGCTGGGGACTTCCTAGCTGGCCCCGACTGCATGCAGTCTTTCAAAGTGGCTGCAGCATGTGAAACCCAAGGTCTGGCCTCGAGCTTCATGTGGTGCTGCTGCTTTGAAGCACCCCATCCTTTTCCCCACCCCCCTTGCTGCCTCTTTCTGATACAGGCAGCGGGGGGGGGGGGGGGGGGGGCAAGCAACTAGTCATTTACATTCCTAGCAGTTACCTGTTCTGAAATATCTAGTTGGTATTTTTAATAGCAAATTAACAAAGGTTTGGGTACTTCTGTTGCCATTAAAAGTACAAAGCACTGCTAGATCATTCAACTGTCTGCCAAAATTCTAAACCAAACCGTGTTAAGATATCGAGGACTATATACTTGATATAAGAGAGTGCTAAATACAATATAGTTTATGTGGCTGTAATATCTCAGCTTTGTTGCAGGACGAGGTAGAGTATTAAAACAAAAATTGTGAAGTTTCGTAGGTGCCTATTAAGGCAACAATGCTCAATCTAGACCGTGGAATGCTTTTGCTATGTCAAAGCTGGCTGGTCATATTGTGATGGTTTTCCTCTTTGTTTCCAATTTACTAAATCCCATTAAGGTGACTAAAAATACATACATTTTTACTATCACTCTTCAGTTGCTGTAGTTGCCCAAGGAGTGTTATCTGCTCGTGACTGAAGGGCAGGTGGTCCATGCCAAAACTGATGTATTAAGATGCAGTTCATGCTGTGAAAATTGTTAGATGTGTTGGACTAATGAATATCAAGTACAGAAAGCCTGATTGCTTGTGCAGAGTTTTCAAAATCGTATTGAAATGCTCAACTTCAACCAACTTAACAAAGCATCACTTAATTTCAGCCACTAGTCACTTAAAAACCTCTATTTACAGGAAATCGAGGCATTAGAAGAATTTAGAGAAAAAAATCAGAGGCGGCAGAAGCTATGGGCTGGAAGACTCCTTCTCTACTCATTAGTTCTTTATTTTGGTACTTTCTTAATCGTATATTTGTGGTATCTACCTGATGAATGGACAGCAAGGCTGATTATGGTGCTTCCATTTTTTGCATTTCCATTGATGTAAGTAAAATATGCCTTTTTCCTAACTGCTGTGTCTGTTGAAAGAAAATGGAGAGTGAATGATATTAGGGATTGGGTTTGTTTTCAACAGCCCTTGAGTTATCACAATTGGCTCAATTTTTTCCTTTAAAATAGGTTTGACTAGTTAGCAAATGCTTTTTTGTGAGGGAAATGTCTCTGCTGGGTCTGGGTTGGGGGGTGGGGGAGAGGAAGAGATTTTTTCTGTTCAAAAAGTATCAACATCAGAAGTTGCATAGGTTTTCAGGATGATAATCTGCACAGCCTTTAAATCAGTTTTCATCAGGTTGAAGATAAGTTCTAGTCCTCTTCTGAGTTTTTAAAGATGTATAATCAACTCAAAATCTAAACCATTATTTCAATTATTGGGGTACTGCAGCTACTCCTAAAATTTCTGGACATTGTTATTGTTGTTTAGGTTTTTTTAAAAAAAAATTCTCATCCCTATTATCTGAAAGGTAACAAATACTTTGTAGATAGTGGAAATGCTGCAAAATGAAAAAAAAAATAAAACTAAAGAAGAGAAATACAGTGAACCCTCGTTTATCGCGGTAGATAGGTTCCAAACCCGACCGCGATAGCTGAAAATCCGCGAAGTAGGATCCTCAAAGCCTCGGGGGAAGCCGGCGGGGGGGCATCCCAGGCGCGCCTGGGATGCCCCCCCGCCGGCTTCCCCGGAGGCTTTGAAAGCCGCGGAGGGGCTCCGGCGGGGGAGCAGCCCAGGCGCGCCTGGGATGCCCCCCCGCCGGCTTCCCCGGAGGCTTTGAAAGCCGCGGAGGGGCTCCGGCGGGGGAGCAGCCCAGGCGCGCCTGGGATGCCCCCCCCCGCCGGCTTCCCCGGAGGCTTTGAAAGCCGCGGAGGGGCTCCGGCGGGGGAGCAGCCCAGGCGCGCCTGGGATGCCCCCCCGCCGGCTTCCCCCGAGGCTTTGAAAGCCGCGGAGGGGCTCCGGCGGGGGAGCAGCCCAGGCGCGCCTGGGATGCCCCCCCGCCGGCTTCCCCCGAGGCTTTTTAAAGTTTTGGTAAGGATCAATTTTATGTTCACAGTACAGTGAACCCTCGCTACTTCGGGGTTCGACCATCGCGGATTCACGTATATACATAATGTAATGAAAAAAGTCCGCGAAGTCGTGAATCCGCGATGGTCGAACCGCGAAGTAGCGAGGGTTCACTGTATTCAATTTTTTTTCAATCCAAGTACAAGTTAGGTGCAACTAACAAAGCTAGGTAAATGTTCAAGTTAATTTTTTTTTAAGTTTGTGTCCCTTCAACATGTGCATGAGTCTCAAATGAGTAGCTGTTCTACTGGAGTATTCCTGAGAGTTTTTTCTTATAATAAAATGTTAAGGAGTCCTAATGCTGTTAACTCTTTGAATATGTAGTAGGAAAAATGGCTAAGTTTATTTTAGTTCTATTTGTTTGAGCTGATTTCTCTGCTTATTAGATGTCTTGTTTTCACATTTTTACCCCTCCTGCAACTTGGGCTTCACAGGTTTTTCATCTTGGATCACCTTAGTTAGACATGGAGACATGAAGTCTGTTTGGCCTTTTGGGGTTTAACACAGATATTATAGCACAGCTGATTTGTATAGATATAGACTATGGACACCAAAGTTTACATTCAGAAGTCCTTTAAATTCTTTTTGCACATATAGTAATTTTGCTAGTCTTAATATGTTCCAAGTTGCTGCACAATGTTAATGTTCACTACAGATTGAACTATTAGGGTGGTTGAACACTGAAATGAATTGCCTGAGGAGGTTGTGGAGTCTCTATCATTGGAGATATTTAAGAGCTGGTTAGATAAACATCTTTCGGGGATGATCTAGATCAGGGTGGGCAGAAGGGCCTCCGCGGGCTGGATCCAGTCTGCGGAGGCCCTGCCACTCCCTGGTCCCCAGATCAATCAGGGTCTGGGGGCAGGGAAGCATGCAAAGTTTCCTCTCCTCTGCCAGGAGCATGCGGCGCTTGGAAGTACCAGGCACTCCTGGCAGGGCGGGAGGAGACTTTGTGCGTTCCCTCACCCATAGACCCTGATTGACCTGGGGACAGGGGAGCACAAGAAGTCTCCTCCCAGCCAGGGGCATGGGCAACTAGGAGGAACGGGGGTTGGGGGACAGGCAGGCAAAGGTGTTTCCCCACCCCCAGACCATCGTTGGTCTGGGGGTGGGGAACCCAGAAGTATCCTGGCCCTGCTACTTCTGCTCGAGGCCCTGCCCCTTCTGGTGTGGCCCGGGGCCACCAGAAATTTTTGAAGTAGTCCACGGCAAAAAATTATTGCCCACCCCTGAGGTAGACACTGCTTGGACCGTGAGGGCAGGGGACTGGACTTGATCTCTTGAGGTCCCAGTTCTAGTATTCTGTGATTTCCTGAGATAAAAATATAGACCAGTATATGTGTACAGCAATACACTGAACTGATCTATTTACGAAGGCTCAAAGTAAACTTTTATCAAAGAGAATAGTTAGGTTTGGTTTTGTTTTCTCTCAGATAATATTGTGAAAAAGGCTTTTTAGCTAGCCTGCTACTTATACCCACCTTCCTCTTACTCATTTCTACACTCATGTGCCATATTTGAGTGTATTGCCATTGTTCAGGGGCCTGTCTTCTACCACTAATCTGATCTTCAATTGGATCTTTTGTTCTCCGGTTTTTCTAAATTCAGTAGACATTTCATTTTTGAGTGATGGGCTTCTATGAAATCTGGGTCAGTATATGAATGTTTAGAACTAAATTTAGGCTCTTGTGACTTGCAAACATGTCTGATTTTTCTCCTGAATTCAGTCCTCTTCAGATTTTCTCTGGCTGGTATGAATAACAAGCAGATGCCAGCATGTTTTTTTTCTCTCTCTCTCATGAGGTGAACCTATGTTGAATGCCTGGTGCCATCCAATACTAACTCTCTTTTTTTTTTTCCTGCCTTAAGCAAACTGGAAAATGTCTATTTCTCCTAGCATGTTACTGCAAGCTTTGAGCATGTTACTGATGCTGGTACAATGGGTTAAGTTCTAGGAATGTGTAACATTTTAAACTTTGAAATACCTATATTTAAATAACTGAAGACTTGAGAAAAATAGTGGCACATAGGAAGGCCTCATTTCTTGAAATTGCACCTGCTTCCATTCAGAATTATTTTGTCTCATTTCCTCAGCTGAAAGTTTAAATTGTCAATTTAATTATCTGAGAATTAAACAATATTTTTAATTTAACCTTTACATTTGGGTTCTGGGTTGAACATTTTAAAGTTCTCAAAAAAGAGAATTCAGAGTGGAAACTTTAATGCTAGTATCATTATCTGATTGCTCAACATATAGTGGTAAACGGTGGTGGAGGGGAGAGAAAACTTGACTTGGAAAAAATACATAATTGTGAAAGAAAATAATACAAGACCCTATAGACATGATGCATCATTCAATCATCACTTTATAGAGAATAACTGCCACTCACATGACATAAGGAATCTGTCAGCAATCATTGTACTACTTCACAACTTTTTAAAATAGTTATTAGAGCATGAATTTGAAAACAGAATGTCAGTGTTGTACGCCTTCATTAATCACGTCTTTGTCAATTACTTGTCTGTGACCTTGAGCAGTCACTTCATCTACGTGTTAGGGATGTTATTAGATGTTTATTTTTGTAAATGTATAACTGCTGAATTTTTTAGCAGTTACACATTTATATATGGGGTGAGGCAGGTGGGAGCCATTGCTCCTGCCTCCTTCCTCACTCTCCCTGCTGTTTCTGATACAAACGAAGCAGTGTGTGTGTGTGTGTGTGTGTGTGTGTGTGTGTGTGTGTGTGTGTGTGTACGCGCACGCACAGGACGGAGGGGCAGTTCTACAGAGCTGGTATGCACAGGGAGCCAGCTTGAAAGCCAGCTTTCCATATGTACCGCCTGGCCCCCACCCTCCATGCTGCTGTGTCTCTATCAGAGGCAGCAGTATGGGGGCAGATCGCTCCACGGGAACCAGCACACATGGGGAGCGGTCTTAATAGCTGGCTCCCCATGGGCACTGGCTCCTGCTCTGCCCCTTCTGTCTTTGATACAGAGGCAGCAGGAGTGTGTGTGTGTGATCATTAGGATTAGCTGATAAACCCAGGCTTATCGGTTAATTGTATAAATGACTACATGCTAACATCCTTACTATGTGTCTTGACATCTGCATCTATAAAATTGGGATAGAAGTTCACTTACCTCTCAGCAATTTTTGGTTTATTAATTATTGTAAGCATTAAAGATGTTAGATATCGGTTATTTTAGTAATTGTGTAGCCACAACATTTTTTAGCTGTTACGCGGTTACTAAAATGTTTCCCTCCCTCCCCCCGAGATGGGACAGGCAGTCACTTCGGGGGAACTCACTGTTACCCCGCACTGCTGCCTCTGTATCAGAGGCAGTAGCTCAGGGTAGCAGGTAGAGATGGTTTAAAAATCATCTCCCCACGCAGTCGAGCTCTTGCCTGCTGCCCCATGTTGCTGCCTCTCATACAGAGGCAGCAGTGTGGGATGGTGGCAGCAGCCTCTGTCTGGGGACCCAAACTGCCCGTGAACAGAGGCTGATCCAGCATCCATGTTGTTAGGATTAACTGATAAGCCCAGTCTTCTCAGGAATATAATTTTTTCCCCTAAGAGTTCAGATAAACTACTCCAGAATTTCTGCTGATATTCATAGTCTAATGAAACATCAGGATAAAACTGACAAGGTGTGGGTCAGTATCCCTGCTACTATTAAGATCCCTGTAAAATTGACAAGAATAATGTCAGCTTACTCTTCTTTTTGGAAAAAGATTTAATATAGCAAGTGCACAGTAGCTCTTTTCTGTGGGGTTTTTTTTTTCCTACTATGACCAAAGGATGTTAAGGACCCGGTAATTGGCTAATCGTGTAGTTGATACAATTTGTATTGACTACACGATTAGGTGATAAGGGGAGGCTCTGCAGAGCTGTAGCAGGACTAGCTCCTGGAACCGGTGCGAGCCGGGACTGAGCAGTTCCAGCTCACGCTGGCTCTGAAACCACTGCGGCTTTACAGTGACTTGACTGCCTAATAAGCCTAGGTTTATCTGGTAATTGACTACTCAAGTAGTCGTTTACATCCCTAGTATGACCTCTCCAGCTAACTTCTTATATTCAGTTTTTTGATTATAGCTTGGTAGTAACCTGCAAATGAAGTTGTTTGCAGCAAGCTACTTGATCAGCTTAGTCCTTGAATGTATGACATTTCTTCATGAAAATCATTTGTTGCTTGAACCCTTGCATATTATGTGACTGTGTCAGTACTTTATTTTTAAATTGTTTAACTTATAGGATTCACAGCTTTATTTTTGCAAGGTAATATATTAAAATTTCCCCATGAAATATGACATTGCCAATGTGGTTGCTTCTTCATTAGTTCTTCACACAGTAATAACTTTGTTTCATGATATTTTAGTAGAAGCATTATTGATTTCATGTAAATAAGTGCTGTGATGGGAGGAAATGTTGGAGCATAGTTCTAAACTTCCCATTTCATAATGTATTTGAAGATTTTCACTACTTTCTGCATATTTGCTAAGGATTTTTTCCTTTAAGAAAATGATTATGGATAATCTACTTTGGGCTCATCTAGACTATGGCGAATGGTCGAAAGAAGATATGCAAATTCTGATCACACTTTTGAAAGCAAAACTTCCTTAAAAAAGGAGGTTTACGTGGCTTTTTGATGAAGGGGGCAGTTCTCCGAAAAAGTCGCTTCTTAATTACTTTCACTTTCGAAAACTCTGCTTTCGAAAGTGCGATCGGAAGAAGATATGCAAATTCCCATGGAATTTGCATATTTTCTTTTGACTGTTCCGTGTAATCTAGATGAGCCCTTTGTGATGTTACAAAGGGAATTTGACCTAGGAGTAGTGTTGGTTTTTTGAGTGTCCTTTGCATCATTTGTATGAAATATTAGAGCGCCAATGACACATTTTGTGAAAGTGTTTGAGCTGTTTTGGGAAACTTGCATTCCTATTAAATCTTCAAAATAGGCTACTTATTAATCATTTTGAAGGAGTGCTCATAATTGAGGGTGAAGTTAGTTTCCTATTCAACTATTTTCAGTTGGTTTAGCCTTTAATGTAAACTAACTTGTTTTTTCCCTCCCTCTTCCTAGAATCTGGTTTTTAAGAACTCTGCTCATTTTCTTCTTTTGCAAAAGAACAGAAAGAAACAGTAAGTATATTTTCAGTCTTTTTCAAATCCTGTGGAACTAATTAGTAGAAGTGAGATTCAATATATGGGTATTTAAGTATTTATTTTAGTTAGAATAGCTTCCAGGAGCGGAAAGATGATCTCTTGGTTGTGGTAATTGAGACTTAAGAGACTTTTAAATTCTGTTTCCACTTCTTCACTGGAAAGTCACTTAATCTCTCTTCTTCCCATCTGTAAAATTGTAATGTGCTGTCATGCGGGGTGTTGTGAAGTATAATGTATTAATGCAGGGGCCTTAGGCACTGATGCGCCTTAATACTTCCTATTTTCTACCTGTGGCATACAGTAGTCCACTCTCCTGTAGGTCTCTCTTTTGGTCATCTTTCCAGCTGTATGGGTACTGGGTGCTATAGGTAGTCTGTTAGATACAGGAAATAAAATGATGTAGTGGTCCCTTCTGGCCTTAACTTCATGATTCTATGTGAGATACTCACATGGCCCCCTGAGTAGACTATAAGCACCTCGGTTGACTTACTACACAAGTACTTCGGCAGTATCAGAGGCAGCAACTTGGGGGGGGGGGCAGGCGGGCACTGTTGCTTTCAGGGAGCTGCCTTTCAAGCCAGCTCCTGCCTGCCCCCCTGCATGTAATGTGTAACTGCTAACATTTCAGCAGTTACATGTTTACACAAATACACATATTTTCATATCCCTACTTTATATTCTAAATGTGATTTTGGGGGTGGTGAAATAAACTGTTGAATTGAGCCACCATCATATGCTTGATAAAGCTTAGTCTCACTTCCATCAGCCTTATGTGGTGGTTTCTCTGCTTTCTCAGTGCTTGGTCAAAATGAGAACATGGAGGAGAGGAGAATGGCTGAGGATTACCTTGGCTAAGACAGAGGTGACGGTAATATATAGAGAGGTTGGATCTTTAGGTGATGTGGTAGTGGGAATTTTAGTGACCATTATTAAAATGTGTGCCATGAGAATGCAGATACGCTTCCTTCGAGTCCTGTATCTGGGAATTTTGTGCCCCAACCAAGAGGTCATCTTTCCTCTCCTGGAATCTATGTCACTAGTACCTCTTAATCTGTGTGGTTAGACGTTTGATGTGCTTTCTCTACTTTGGACCTCATGTAGCCTTTAGGACTTAAAAAACAAAAAACCCACTAGTTCCAAAATGATGGCAATATGGTACTGAATCCTTGTTTTTGCCTGCTCATTTTAGCTGAGCAGTAAAATATATGAAGCTTTTCTAATAGTGACTTCTAGGAATTGCCTCGGGGAAGTCATTTAACCACCACTGGGAGGTGCTCCATGAGGTTAATATGTGGATCACTTTTCCTTCCACTTGTAATCTTTTAAAGTGATTTGTGCAGTAAAAATATATTTCCCATGTTTTAAAAATGCTGCAGTTGTACGCCACCGAGAAGTTGTACTTAGGGCAGAATGTATCTGCTTATCCGTCATGTTGTATTAACCATTGGGACATGTGCTGCTTGTTCAACTGCACTGACATCATATTGCTTCTGGGTTCACTTTGAGATGTCATTGATCTGTAATCTCTTAAATGATGTGGACTATTTGGGAGGCTGCCTCTCTAGTGATTTGCTATCGTGATCTAATTCAGTACAGACAGTCCCTGAGTTACGCGGATCCGACTTATGTCGGATCCGCAGTTACGAACGGGGTCCTCTCCCTGGTCTCCAGCAGACCAGGGAGAGGAAGCAAAGCGGCGGAACACGCGGGCAGTGGACAGCCCAGACGCGTCTGGGCTGTCCGCTGCCCGCGTGTTCCGCCGCTTTGCTCCCCGTCCCCCTGGTCTGCAGACCAGGGGGACAGGGAGAAAAGCCGCGGAGCCTGAGGGCAGCAGGACAGCCACGGCGCATCTGGGCTGTCCCGCTACCCCAGTGCTCTGCGGCTTTGCTCCAGACGCCTGTGGTACAGCAGCTGGTGCGCTGTCGGTTGGTCCTGTAGCGCCGCTCTGGACGCTACTGGACCAAGCCGGCAGCACCCCAGCTGCTCTGCCTCAGGCATCCTGATTCAGCCACTGCTGGTCAGTTTCAGCAGCGGCTGAATCAGGACGCCTGGGGCAGAGCAGCTTGGGTGCTGCTGGGTTGGTCCAGCGGCGCTACTGGACCAACCCAGCAGCACCCCAGCTGCTCTGCCCCAGGCGTCCCCAAGTCAGCCGCTGCTGAAACTGACCAGCAGTGGCTGACTACAGGAAGCCCCTGCCCCGGGCTTCCTGGAATCAGCCGCTGATCAGTTTCAGCAGCAGCTGACTTGGGGATGCCTGGGGTTCTTAAGTTGAATCTGTATGTAAGTCAGAACTGGCGTCCAGATTCAGCCACTGTTGAAACTGATCGGTTTCAGCAGCGGCTGAATCTGAATGCCAGTTCTGACTTGCATACAGATTCAACTTAAGAACAAACCTACAGTCCCTATCTTGTACGTAACCCGGGGACTGCCTGTAATGGTATGTGTGACAACGGTCTCTGGAGGGGCCAGTCTGAGTACTTTGTCTGTCCTGTTCTTTGCAATTTGCCCAGATAATCTCCAAAACTGGTAGTTAACTCTTTAATTAGATTCAATAAGCTAGTAGTCAGATAGTTTCTGTAATATCACACTGGTAAATAGGAAGCAAAAATACAGTCACCTTTTAAGCAATCTATTCTTTGGCCCTCATCCAGACAACCAAGTCTAATATAGTGTGAGATTACTGAAAACCACATTCACCATACTTAGTCCTAAAAATCCCAGAAGATACTGGATACATCATCAGGTCAATGAATATTTCAGATCTTACCCAAATACATGCTTACAGCCAATCCTTATTAACTACAGGCTTACAGCCAATCCTTATTAACTAAATGTAAGACAACTAAAAGAAAAAAGAGAGGAATTATATATAATAAAGAGATCAATATATACAAATAAGTGTTAAGTCCTTAGTTTACTTTCATAGCAGAGATGGTGACACTGCTAATTTGTAAAAGTCTTTCTGAAATAAATGAAAAGGTTATAGTCCAATACGCAGTCCAGGTGCAGAGTTTGTTGAACTCCTTTTTTTAGAATTCCAGAGTGAACCCAGAGGAAACCTGGAGATCTCAGTCTTATGGCTTAAACTTTTCCTGTAAAAGTTTAAGCAGATTCAAGGTAAAAAGAATCAGGCCAAATGCGTCCTTGATAGCTCTGTAGCAGGCTGGTAGCATCTTCACAGAAATCATCTCAGTAGAACCTTCTTCTGATGAAGACTAGTTAGTATGAATTGTTCCTTTGAAGCATATTTTATGCCTCCTATGTATAAACAGGTAACTAATTGTAGTCACTAGCATTAGGCAATTAAGCATTCAAATTATCAAGGAAGTTCATTTTTTATGACATAGACAATGTAAGCAAATATAGCATCCATCTATAAAAAGGGAAACAAGAACAACCCAGTAAACTACAGACCAGTCAGCTTAACTTCTGTGCAGGAAAGATAATGGAGTAATTAATTAAGAAGTAAATCTGCAAACATCTGGAAGATAATAAGGTGCTAAGTTAAAAGCCAGAATAGATTTGTAAAGAACAAATCATGTCAAACCAATCTGATAGCGTTTTTTGATAGGATAACAAGTCTTGTGGATAAGGGAGAAGTGGTGGACATGGCATACCTAGACTTTAGTAAAGCATTTGATACAGTCTCTCATGATCTTCTTATCAATAAACTAGGGAAATACAACCTAGATGGGGCTACTATCAGGTAGGTGCATAACTGGCTGGGTAATTGTTCTCAGAGAGTAGTTATTAATGGTTCATAGTCATGCTATAAGGAAATGACAAGTGGGGTTTCACAGGAGTCAGTTTTGGGACCAGTTCTGTTCAATATCTTCATCAACAATTTAGATGATGGCATAGAGAGTACGATTATTAAGTTAGCAGATGATACCAAGCTGGGAGGAGTTGCAACTGCTTTGGAGGACAGGGCCATAATTCAAAATGATCTGGACAAACTGGAGAAATGGTCTGAGGTAAATAAGATGAAGTTCGCTGAGGACAAATGCAAAGTACTCCACTTAGGAAGGAACAGTCAGTTTCACACATACAGAATGGGAATCAACTGTCTAGGAGGGAATACTACAAAATGAGATCTAGGGGTCATATTGGATCAAAAAGCTAAATAGTGTGACACTTGCAAAAAAAGGCAAACATGATTCTGGGATGCATTAACACGATAAGTCATTCTTATGCTTCACTCTGCACTGATTAGGCCTCAGTTGGAGTATTATGTCCCGTTCTGGGCACCACATTTCAAGAAAGATGTGGAGGAGGTTGCATAGAAGAGCAACAAAAATGAATAAAGGTCTAGAAAACATGACCTATGAGGCAAGACTGAAAAAATTGGGCTTCTTTAGTTTAGAAAAGAGAAGACCAAGAGGGGACATGATAGCATTTGTCAAGCACCTAAAAGGGTGTGTCAAGGAGAATGGAAAAAAATTATTCTCCTTGGCACCTGATGAAGCAATGAGCTTAAACTGTAGCAAGGGATTTTCAAGTTAGACATTAGGAAAAACTTCCTAACTGTCAGGGTGATTAAACACTAGAAAAAATTGCCTAGGTAGGTTGTAGAATCTACATCCCTGGGGATATTTAAGAGCAGGTTGGATAGACCTCTATCAGGGGTCCTGCCGTGAGGTCAGGGGACTTATAATCTCTTGAGGTTCCTTCCAGTTCTGTGATTCTAAGCTGACAAAGTACTTAATATTTAGGACCTGAAATATCTTACATCTTTAATATGTCATAGGTAAACCTATTTAATGCTATGAGTATCTACTCTTGGTTCTCTAACAACACAGGCAACATGTTCAAGATTCAAGTCTGCTTAATAAGAGCTTTGATGACTATCTGCAGGAATGGTCCTGTTTACCATTTTAGTGGCTCCTGTTGAGTTATAGGTAACTCACCAGTTGAATGGTGTGAACAAAAAGCCTTAATATTTAATCATTTGGGGGCTTTATAATTTAGAAAACTACTTCTCCCAGCTGTCCAAACAAACTGGGTCTAGGCCTTGCACCATAACCTATCACTCTTTTCTGAGAACATGGTGACTGTCTCTTCTTTGTACAAATGGTTTAAAATATGTACTTATGCCCATTTAATTTATAATATGCACTGCAGATAAATTTAACAAATAAAATGTCTTTGCTTTAATGAAAGAAGGCTATCTTCACAAGAAATGAAATGCTGAGATAGCAAATACTAATGTAAAATCTTTTCCATTCATAGATAATGCAAAATTATTCCAGTCCTCCTCTTATTTTATAAATTTGTGATGGCCTAAATAATAGTGTTATAATTTGATAATTTCAGTTTGTTCTTAACTATAGCCTTTTTTCTTTTATATACTGCCTTAGTGGAAAACTGATGCTGACAAAATACATTTTGAATGAGTTGTACTGAGGAAGCTGTACTGAATTGTTAAATAACACTAAAGAAGAAAAAATAATTGTGAATACCTTTACATATTTCTGCTTATTAGACTGCATTGTTCATAAAGGAGGTAGCAAAGAGTTGGTAGTATCAAGGGAATTCATTCCTTTACATTGAAGACACTGGCTTATTACAGTGAGTTTTCCATAAGTGCTGATCTACCAGTATTGACTTTCAGGAAAAATCTCACATGCATTTGACTTAATTTTTTTTCTTTTATAGATAAAGGTTAGATGTTGTGCTTACTGACTGTAACACTGTCCCTTCTGTTCTATAATAATGAGATGACCTTCTGGTTAGTTCTGTCTTCTCTGATAAAACTGGGGTTTTGTTATAGTTTGGAAATGCTGTCTGGATGAAATATATAGATCCCACTGTTAAGTTTGGAAATTATCTAGTATTTGCAAGAAATCTTCATGAAACTTGAATAAAAATATATTAGAGACCCAGACTGGCTATGGTAATATTTTTATTGGAGCAAATGGTGAATAAGACAGACTTTAGGGTTAAGGTATGTGGTTACACTCTTTGTCATGGACCGATCGCTACCTGGTCAAATTTAGACTATTTGCTGACCTTCCTCTCCGCAGAGGCAGGAGAACCAATTAAGATGGTCCGTCCTCAGAGGCTGATGGATCCAGAAGGTTTCCTGAGATCTCTGAGGGATTGTTCGGCCATTATGGCTAGTGGTCCTGTCGATGCCCTGGTTGATACATGGAACATCGAGGTAGCCCAGGTGGTGGGTATGATGGTTTGATTAGCCCGAAAAGGGTGCTAAGGAGCAAAGTTTGCCCCCTGATTTTCTGGGAGAGTTGCAGGCAGCGAATTGGTCTGTAATGGCTAGAGCACTGCTGGAGGAGAATTCGAGTCTAGTCCAGTTGGTTGTGGATTGGAGGTAAATTGTGAGCCTATTCTGAGGCAGTGCTGTGGGGAAGAAGAGTTACTTCTCCTCCGGCGGAATTGTTTCAAGTGGTGTGGAGCCTCTTACAGGCTGGCCCCTTTGATGAAATGGAGGAACCCTCAGCAATCCATTGTGACTTGTTGCAAAGTACTTTGCAGATAAGATGACTCACTTCCGGTCTGATTTGGACTCTGGCATCATGTAAGTGGGGTACGGAATGTGTTGAGTGCACCGCCTAGTCATTTTTCTTTGGATCAGTTTCAGCTGTTGCAGACTGA
Organism: Pelodiscus sinensis; assembly: GCF_052426305.1. NCBI lineage: Eukaryota > Metazoa > Chordata > Testudines > Trionychidae > Pelodiscus > Pelodiscus sinensis. Next base: position 46,465,295 of record NC_143058.1, on the reverse strand, counting down.
GGATGTGGACAAGGTGCATGGAGGAGTGCGACCAACCATGTGGTCGCTTGACCCTTGCCCTTCGTGGCTTATTAAATTGAGCCAAGAAGGGATGAGTGGTTGGATTCAGGGGATTATTAATGGGTCTTTTAGATCTGCGATGGTTCACGCCACCTAGAAAGAGCCGGTGATAAAACTGTTCCTTAAGAAGACTTCCCTGGACCCACATGATGTGAATAATTATCACCAAGTCACTAATATTCCTTTCTTGGGCTAGATACTTGAGTGGGTGGTGGCATTGCAATTGCAAGCTTTCTTAGAAGAAACAGGTTATCTAGATCGGGGTGGGCAATAATTTTTGACTGGCGGCCACTTCAGAAATTTTTGAAGTGTCCCTGGGCTGCCCCAGAAGGAGCAGGGCCTCAGGCAGAAGGGGTGGGGCCAGGACACTTCCATGCTTCCCCACCCACAGACCCTGATTGTTGGTGCGAGCCAGACTACCTATTAAAAAATCCATCAATTACTCGATTAAATATCCGCATTTTAACATCCCTAGTTATGTTGTTTTTGTCATATTTTAAGGTGTGAATTCATTCCAGATAGTAGCAATTGCTTGATTTCACCCATATATTAATTAGAGATGTGAATGTGCAGCCATTTATATACAGGCTCCCCTCTTCTGCTCTTCCTGCCCCCACCCCTTCCCGACTGCTTCTGATGACTAATGTGGAGAGGTTGGGGGATTGTTTGAAGACCAGAAGAGAAGCGTCTGGAAAGATTTTTTTTCAGGAGGTAGTCTCCATTGAATATGGAGCATCAAACAATTACAACCCATACAAGTTCCAGGAGGGGGTGAATAAGTAATAAGTAGGAGTGTGTGGTTAAAACAAGGGTTTGATTTAGGGATGTAAGCAACTAGTAACTACCTGATAACTACCTTATTAGGTAGTTGTCACTACTCAGCTACTTGTTTCCACCCCCACCCCACCCCACCCCAGCTGCCACTGTATAAATCTGGGGGGATAGAGGAGGCAGAGGCGCAGCGGTTGGGAACCAGCACAAGTGGGGACTGAAGCAGTCCCTGCTTTTGCTGGGTCCCCTGCTGTGGCTCTACCTTTTAAATCTAGTAAGAGCCAGGCAGCTCTTACAACATTTAAAAGGCAGTGGCACAGCAGTCCCAGAGCTAGCAGCTCATGCCGCCCCGGAAAGCTGCCCCTGCTGTGGCTCTGCAGTTTAAATGTAGTAGGAGCTGGGCTGCCTGCACACCTGGCTCCTACTACATTTAAACTGCAGAACCGCAGCAGGTGTAGCAAGCACTCCCTCCTTATCGATTAATCAGGTGGTTGATGGAAATTGCATTGACTACTCAATTAGCTAATTAAACGCTACTTAACATCCCTAGTTTGATTTCTCTTGGGATATTTGCACTCCCTGTTCTATAATGCAATCTATTTTGCTGATGGAATATCCTTGTTTGGTGAATGTAGTTTTAAGTGTGTGAAGGTGTGTATCCTGAACATTCTTGCTTTTCTCAAAGTGATCGCTCTATATCTTACCTCTCTGTTCACAAAACTTGAAAAGACAAGACTAGAGCTTAAATTCATAACTTTGCTAAACACTACTGCTTATTACAACAATCTATAATCCATTAAAGCCTAGTCTCTGTCATTGGAGAGTTGTTAACAGGCCACTTACCTTGAAAGGTCCCTTGAAATATATGTTAACTACTTATTCTAAACAATCTTTTCCACCTTCTATTTAACTGTGACCTGAAAAAGAGCTCTGGGCAAGCTTGAAAGTTTGTGTGTCTTACCAAGAGAAGGACCAATAAAAGATATTACCATACACACCTTGTGTCTCTAGTATCCTAGGACAAAAACAGTTGTTATAGCACTGTGGAAAGTATATTAAATCTGTGAATCTGGTATTCTAAGAGATGTATTACAATTCAAACTAAAGTCGATTGATTCAACATATTCAAGTAAACATTGAGTGTTATGACACTAGTTTTAATATAGATCAAAACAGGACTTACATTGGTAATTAAGTGGTGCTTTAAAAAAGTGTTATAGTTAAAATTCAAAACTGTCATATTTAGGTGGCTTATTTAAAACTCTTATGTGAAAATAAACTCAGAACAAGAAGGATTTACTGATGTACTGGAATTACTTGAGGCCAATGAATGACAATATTGTTTAGATCTCACATGTGAGCAAAATATTCAACTAATTTATTGAAATGTATTTATCACATTTTAATATAAAACTAACACAAATCTTTTTTTAGATGATGCATTAGAAGATCTAAAATCCCAAAAGAAAAAAATAGTGAGTACTTTTTATTCAAATAAATCTGTTAATTATATCATTGTTAAACATTTTCTCTAGAACTCTGCTAACTGAGATTATCTGTAAAATGTAGGATGGGAAAGAAAGGAAACTATCTTTTTTAAATGTATTCACAATTTACAGTTTTGTCCCTCCCCAAAAATAATCAAAATTAATTCTTGTATTTGAAAATAAATCTCATTTTAGTTGGGATGTCCCATGAAGCCAGTAGTTTTGGGCCTGTTTGATCTAGAGACTGAACCTATTTAATCAGGGATTCAAAAAATATCTATGTTGGTTTGTCACTATAAACATAACCCAATGATTTAAAAATACAGCACACAATTGTATTTAATTGCAATACAGTACTGTCAATTACTTTTGTTTGAGGTTAAGAAAACTTTTCTACCTTACTTCCTTTTCTGTCTTTCCTATTTTTTTCTTTTTTTGTAATAGAATATATATTTTCCTGCATTGTGGTGGCATTTTCTTCTTTTCCTCCTTTTCCCTTGCAGTGTTGTCTATCTCTTTCCTTTCATTCCCTCCTTTCCAAAACCTTTGTACTTTGTTAATTGTCTCTGTCGGCCTCTACTCATCCACTTTTGTATGTACCTCTTCAAATAACACTTCCAAATTAGTCTAAAATTGACACTTCCAAGGCCTTTGCTTTATGTAGATCAATTCTTAATTTTAGTAGCCTGGATTTTCAGTTGAAAAGTTGCTGATCTTTAAGAATTCTTTCTTTCATCATGGTGTTGCAGGGTTGGGAACCATTCCTCTCTGATTTACACTGTGATAAGGAAGACCTTCCTTCATTTATGCAGTGTGATTACACTTCCTCATCCTACTCTGTGCTAACAAGCATACACTTAAGTATTAATTATTTGGTTTTGGAAATTTACTGTCCTCCAAAGTCACTAAACTTTCTCTATAATTTGGTTCTTGTGTGTTTTACTCTCCAAGTTGCTTAGAATCTCTTTACTCTCGTGGACTTTACTAATCTTAAACATGGGAAATAACTCTTTCCAATTGTTCTCTAAATTTTAATTCTTATAATGTGTTTTGAGCTAATATGTCAGCAATCAAGTGGGATAAGAACTAGAAGCCCCAAATCTTTTTTCTGTATGTCAGTCTACCATAACTGTATTAGTATCTTCACAAAAATTCAGCCTTTTGGTAGCAATTCAGCCATATATGGCAATGAAATTGCCAAAGCTGTGAATATTTGTTTGAAACAGATTATCTTAAAACTTGCTGCATTATATCACTTTATGATGGACAGAAGGAGGGCCATATAATCCATCCTTTTTATTTCCTACTTAGAAATCAGTCATCAAAGAAACCTATATGTTTCAGGACATGTCATTGGCATGTTGTATTAAAACAAGATCTCAAAAATGTGTTTTTTGGATTCATACCTCCTCCAGTGATATCACAGAATCATAGAACACTAGAACTGGAAGGGACCTTGAGAGGTCATTGAGTCCAGTCCCCTGCCTTCACAGCAGGACCAAGCACTGTATCGACCATCCCTGATACACGTCTATCTTACTTGCTCTAAAATATCTCCAGAGATGGAGATTCCACAACATCTCTTGACAGTTTATTCCAGTGTTTAACCGTCTTGACAGTTAGGAAGTTTTCCTAAATCTCCGTTGCTGCAGTTTAAGACCATTGCTACTTGTCCTATCCTCAGAGGTCAAGGAGAAATTTTTTTCTCTATTCTCCGTGTAACCCCCTTTTAGGTACTTGAAAACTGCTATCATGTCCCCTCTAAGTCTTCTCCTTTCCAAATTAAACAAGCCTCATAGGTCTTCCCTCATAGGTCAGGTTTTCTAGACCTTTAATCATTCTTGTTGCTCTTCTCTGGACCTTCGCCAATTTCTCCACGTATTTCTAGAAATGTGGTGCCCAGAACTGCACACAATACTCCAGCTGAGGCCTAATCAGCTCAGAGTAGACAGGAAGAATGACTTCTCGTGTCTTGCTCATAAAGCTCCTGTTAATGCATCCCAGAATCTTGTTTGGTTTTTTTTTTTTTGCAACAGTATCACACTGTTGATTCAGATTTAGCTTGTGGTCCACTATGACCCCTACATCCCTTTCTGCAGTACTCCTACCTAGACAGTCGCTTCCTGTTCTGTATGTGTGAAACTGATTGTTCCTTCCTAAGTGGAGTACTTGGCATTTGTCCTCAGTGAACTTCATCTTATTTACCTCAGACCATTTCTCCAGTTTGTCCAAATCATTTTGAATTATGGCCCTGTCCTCCAGAGCAGTTGCAACCCCTCCCAGCTTGGTATCATCTGCAAACTTACTAAGTGTACTCTCTATGCCAGCATGTAAGTCGTTTCTGAACAGAACCGGTCCCAAAACTGACTCCTGTGGAATCCCACTTGTTATGCCCTTATAGTATGACTGTGAACCATTAATAACTACTCTCTGAGAACAGTTATCCAGCCAGTAATGCACTCCCCTTATAGTAGCCCCATCTAAGTTGTATTTGCCTAATTTATTGATAAGATCATGCAAGACCATATCGAATGCCTTACTAAAGCCTAGGTATACCACGTCCACCGCTTCTCCCTTATCCGCAAAACTTGTTATCCAATCAGAGAAAGCTATCCAATTGGTTTGACATGATTTGTTCTTTATAGGTCCATGTTGGCTGTTGCTTTATTTTCTTCCAGATATTTGCAGGTGAATTCCTTAATTAATTACTCCATTATCTTTCCTGGTGCAGAAGTTAAACTAACTGGTCTTTAGTTTCCTGGGTTGTTCTTATTTCCTTTTTTATAGATGGGCACTATATTTGCCCTCTTCCAGTCTTCTGGAATCTCTCCTGTTTTCCATGATTTTTCAAAGATGATACCTAAAGGTTCAGTTACCTCCTCTATCAGCTCCTTGAGTATTCTAGGATGCATTTCATTAGGCCCTGGTGACTTGCAGACATCTAACTTTTTAAAGTAATTTTGAACTTGTTCTTTTTTTATTTTATCTTCTAAGCCTACCCCCTTCCCACTAGCATTTACGATGTTAGGCATTCCTTTATCAGACTTCTTGATGAAGACCGAAACAAAGAAGTCATTAAGCATCTCTGCCACTTCCAAGTTTCCTGTTATTGCTTCTCCCTCCTCACTGAGCAGTGGGCCTCTCCTGTCCTTGGCCTTCCTGTAAGGCACTCTGTTGTTTGGAGGAAAACAGCATAAAGCAGATAGCAGTACCCATGGAGCCACCATAAACAAGCGCTGGTGACTGACTCTCGTGGGGAGGAAGGGAGAGGAGAGGAGCATGGTTTGAGCTTTCTCGGCATCTGTACTTCCAGCTCCTGTGACAGGCCAGATACTGTGCCCCAGCTGAGTGCAGCTGCTTGGGACGTTTGAAAGGGTCCAACGCGCAGAAGCCGGAGTTTGTTTTTGCGCGTTGCGGCTGCGCAGTAACCACTAGGCTGGAAGAGCAGTGCAAGCTTCTCGCTGTATTGGGTGGGGCTGAGCTTGAGCTGTGGACTGCGCGCACCACTCAAAATTGGTTCATGTGCCAATTATGGCATGTATGCCGTGCGTTGCCAACTCTTGTGCTAGAGTAGTGGTAGGCAATAATTTTTAATGGGGGGGAAGGCCCTCTAAGGTTTTGACATTTCTACTGAGGGCGTTTGGGGTCTGGGACAGAGGTTGGGTGCAGAAGGGAGCTTGGGGTAGGAGACTGGGTGCAGGAGGGGATGTGGAGTCTGAGAGGGAGTGTGGGTGAAGGAGGAGGTTATGATCTGGGGCAGAGGCTTGGGGTACAGAATCCAGGAGAGATTATGGGTACAGGAGAGGCTTCTGGCCTGGGGGAAGGGTGTAGGAGACGGTCTAGGAGGGAGTTCTGACCTGAGGGAAAGGGGTCCAGAGAGTTTGGGTGGTAGTTGGGAGGTAGGGGGGGGGGTGCCAGAGGCAGGCTCTTGCTGGGAGATGCTTACCTATGCTGCTGCCAGTCAGCAGCCCTGCAGGAACCTGAAGGCTGCAGTCACAAGCTTGGCTGTGCTCTGGGTAGGGTGAAGGAAGTACGGGGGGAGAGCGAGGAAGTAGGCTTCATTAGCTTCCCCTGCCACCAGCAAAATACTTCAGCTGCTATTGGTCGGAAACTGGCCAATGGGCACTGCGAGATTTTGCTGAGGGATGGAAAAGAGCACAAAGCATCCCTCCTCTCTCTCAGAATAGAGCAGTCACGTTTAAAGTGGCTGCCACTGCACTATGCATTAAGGGTCCCAGCAAGACAGCTGCCAGATCCTTGTGTTTGACCAACAGTTATGTTTTTTAAATTAAATATCACTTCAGGAAAATTGCTGTTACATGTGGACAGTCCAAACAAGTGCTAATAGATATAAATAAATAACAGGACAGTGAAAATAAGTTTTCAGAAACTCTTAAAATTTTCTAAATATCAGCAAAGCTGCTTGACTTCCTGGAAACAAATAATTCTAAATTCCAGATGAGTAAGGACTAGTTAGGCTGAATTTTGATTAGTGTATAGTTTCACTCACTTTATTATGATGAAGTTTCAACAACAAATTAAAATAGAAGTAATCTATTTAGTGGAAGAAGTTTAGAATCTGAATCTGTAGTGAAGAGTGAAGGAGACATTGGATAGAGGAATGGATGCTACTGAGATACAAGAATGAGGTGGGAATGGTTGGTATTTGGAAAACAAGTGAAAACTAGGCATTCCAGCAACATTTCTTTAAGGTTGATACCTGTGATAAGATAAATGCTCTGCAGCCAATATAATAATTGAATCTTAACAAAGGGACAAGGGATAGATTTCTAAAGTATTGTGCATGTAGTTAGTGAGGAAAATTGGCCAAGTGTGAATAAATGTAATTTAAAAGTTGAATTGGAAATGCCTAGTATAACTGGGAAAGTACTATTGATGGATATTTTATGCTTCTATATCCTCTTTCCTCCAAGGATATGAATGTTATACAGTCATTAAGCCTCAACCTCTTAGCTTTATGGACAGGAAAATGAAACACAAGTGTGGTGACAATGGTCACATTGAACTCTGGGAATAAGAAATAACTCTGACTAATCAGTCTGCTCCAACTACTAGAATGCTGTCTCTTTTGTGCACCCAAGAAATGCCAGGAGGGGTTTCTGTTAACTAAGCTATTATCTCTGATTCACTAAATATTTTCCCTTTTGTGTTCTCACAGCATGTAAATAAATAGCTTCTAATTTGTTGTTCATCACTACGTTCAAATAATCCTTTAAAAAGAATTAGCAAATCATGGTTGAAATTATACTTTGTTTATATTTTAACAAATTATACTTTGTTAATATTTTGTTGTGTGGAAAAATTGTTATTTTTGGCCATACTTTTACTTCCGGAATGCTTGCTTCTCTAAAGTGTAACTTTTTACTCCATAAAGAATATTAGTCATGCTTAATATTATATCAAGCTTAATTTTTAAAATATTTATAATACGTGAGAGACCACAATTGTCAGCTGACTCAATGTGTTTCCTGAAGTCTGAGGAAGCTTTTGTGTCCTTGCTTCCAAGGCAAATAATGGCACTTTTTGTCCTTCATCAAAGAGGTTTCATTGCTCGTACCACAAAAAGAACAGAAATACTCTAGAGAAAGATGATCTTGGATCAGTTGTGATTGGGAACCTATCATGCCCATGGAAATGTGTGAGCATGCTCCCTGTTTCTAAGCACCATTAGAGGTCCAGCAGGATGATACTAACACGGAGCAAAACCCTTAAGGCCTGCAACTTTTGGAACAACCACCCACTATGCTGCATGTCCACCCACAGTCTCTGCCTTTGGAACATCCACCCACTGTCTCTGTCTTTATATTTGTCTTTGTGCAGATGAGACGGTAGCTCCTAGAGCAGTGGTCTCCAACCAGTAGATCGGGATCTACTGGTAGATCTTGGAACCTTTGACAGGTGATCCTGACAGGTTTGGCCGGGAGGCTATTACGTGCTGGCACTTCATCTGCCCCTCTCAGCACTTCCGTGCTGTTCCTGTCCTCTGCCTTGCAGATGCCCCTCACCCCTGGCTGCTTTTGGGAGTGGCGCAGGGCCGGTGTAGGGATGAGCCTGCCTTAGCCCCCTGCACCACCACCCAGAAGCCACCTGTGGTAAGTGGTGCCCAGCTGGAGCCCACATTCCAAACCCTGGCCCAACTCCTGAATCCCTCCTGCACCCCAAACCCTTGCCCCTAGCCTGGGGGAGGGAAGATGGAGTGAGCAGGGGTGGGGCCTTGGAGAAGGGGTTGGAAGGACACAGGGCAAGGGTGTTTGGGTCTGAGAGAGATCCTGGATTGCACTTAAATTCAAAAAGTGATCTCATGCTTAAAAAAAAAAAGGTTGGAAACTACTGTCCTAGAAACATCTCATTTGTCCAAGGTTATTTCAGCACTTACTAAATCCTTTTAAAGAGATGTTCTGATGGATGTTCTGGATTCAACAGGGCCTTCTAGAATGAATTCCCTATCAATGAGGCCATCTTGGAGCCTGTAAGAGCCTTGGGAAAACACTATCCTCTCATTGCCTCTGACAGCCAAGAGATCTCAGAGAAGGTACCAGGAACATCAGAAGTTCCTTGAAAGTGAGGACCTGCTCTTGTACCGCACCAACCCCAGAGGTCCTGCCCCCTCGCTTGCTTTTTTCTACCTGCTTTCTGTTACAACTTAATGTGATAGGGCCATGCCTTCCTGTACCTTCCCTAAGTCTGATGCTGTGGGAAGGTACAATGTGCCGTCTCAAGGTTATGAGCATTTTTATAGTTATTCCTCCTAGCTTCCTAGATTGTCTCAGCAGTAGATGAGTGCTTCTCCTGTCCTAAAGGACAAGGCTGGAAAGAGAATAGATTTTTTTGATTAAAATTGTAGGCCTGCTTTGAAATAAATCTGTTCTTTTAAACCAGCAGGCTTTGCTGGGTAGGTACGATTTCTTCCTTTGGGGCAGTGTAATTAAGTCCTCAGACAAATTGCCATAGGATGACAGGCAAGAATTCTTTGAGAGCAATCTGGTGGCGAAGATCTCTATGCAGGCTGCTTCCAATTTGGCATCCTCTGTAACTTGGCATAGATGTTCATGGCTTTAAATGTGGGGTATACCTCAAGAGGTCTAGCACATGATCTATGACCTCCTATTGGAGGAACGTAAATCTCAGAGACTCGAGGACCATGTTGAAGTTGTTGGGAATTTACATGCTTCTCTTTTAAACAATTCTGCCCTAAGTTTCTCCAGAGATACTGGTCTTCCCCGATGGCAGACTGACCATCCCAAAAAGGGAGGAAGAAACCACAGAAGACCTCTATATCCTCCTTTTTTTTTTTCCTGTGGCAGGCTCTGTTTTTGACTGACTTCTTGAGGTCAGACTTACTTACTTACTTACTGCCCGTTACGCCAATGGCGCATAGGGCAGCAACAAAGTCCTTCCACTTCTGTCGGTCACAGGCCAAAGCGCCTATTGTTCCCCAAGTGTGATGATGGTCTTTTAATTCTTGTTCCACCGTTCGGCGCCAGGTTGTTTTTGGTCTTCCTCTCTTTCTCTTCCCATCTGGTTTCCAGTGGAGTGCAACTTTCGTAATAGATCCGTCTTCTCTTCGTAACACATGACCTATCCATCGCCAGCGTCTTTTCATAATTATAGTGGCCATGTCTTCTTGTTTACACTGAGACAGTAGGTCTTCGTTGGAAATTTTATTTGGCCAAAATATCCTGATTATTCTTCTAAGATTCTTGGTATGGAATGTAGACAATTTAGTAAGGTCTCGTTGTATCATGCGCCAACATTCTGCTCCATAGAGAAGCACTGGGAGAACACAGATGTTGTATAGTTTCAGCTTGGTGCGCACACTGTACTTTGAGGATTTCCAGATGTTATTCATACTGATAAAGGCATTTCGTGCTTTACTCAGTCTATTCTGAATGTCTTGCCTACTTCCACCATCTGGGGTGATGATACTACCCAAATATACAAATCTATCAGTAAAAGGAAGATCGTTGTTATTGATCTTGATGGGGGTTTGTATTGTAGTGTTCAGAGTCATGATTTCTGACTTCTTCTGGTTTATCTTAAGGCCAACTTGTGAACTATACTTATTTAATTTATCTGTTTTATCTTGCATATGCCGATGAGTGTGAGAGAGAAGTGCCAAATCATCGGCAAAATCCAGATCTTCAAGTGTAAAGAAAAGCGTCCATCTAATGCCGGTATGCCCCTCCTCAGTCGTACGTCGCATCACCCAGTCAATAACAAGATTGAAGAGCAGTGGCGACATTACGCAACCTTGACGAACTCCGGTCTTGACTTCAAACCATATATCGCTTCCTCCAACACAACAGCTATAATTTTTGTAGAAGCTCCTAATGAGCTTCACCATATGATACGGTATTCCATAGGCCCTCAAAATCTGCCATAATCTGTCTCTGTCTACACTATCGAAAGCCTTTTCAAAGTCTACAAAGTTCACGTAAAGTTGTCGTTGCCATTCTGCACTCTGTTCTATGATGTTACACAGAGCAAAGATCTGTTCTATACAACGCCTACCTTTTCTAAAACCTGCCTGTTCCTTCCTCAGCGTTTCATTAGCTGCTGTTGATATTCTACCTATGATGATTTTAGCGAGGATCTTGCTGGGTATTGATAGAAGGGTAATTCCGCACCAGTTGTTACAATCTCTGAGTGTGCCCTTCTTTGGGATCTTGATAATCACCCCTTTAGTCCAATCCTCTGGTACGCAGGCTTCTGTCCAAACTGTTCTGAAAAGTGGTTCCAGTATTCCAGCTGCTGTCTCTGGGTCTATTTTGAAAAGTTCTGCATTCAAGTTGTCCTTTCCTGGGGTTTTGTTGTTCTTCAGTTTCTTGATTGCTGATATAATTTCTTCTTTGGTAGGTAGATCGATGTTAATATCTAAGTCTGTCTCCCTTCCACATATATTAACACCTTCTTCCGATGATTCTCTAAGTATTTTTTTGAAGTGTTCAGCCCAGCGTGCGTCTTGTTCCGCTTGCGTTGTCTTGAGGTCAGAGTACCAGATTATATCACTGCAGTATCTCCCTTCACTCCCCCCCGCCCCCCAAGTGGATTGTCCTACTTCCTATTTGCTGAGTCCCAAAGATCAGAGGATCCCATGAATTGTGGAACAGGGTTACCTATTTCCATGCTCTCCTTCTCACCTTCTTTCCAGTTTCATAGACCACTTTCACGAGGTTGTTCTCCTCCAGGAGATCCAGTCTCTCCTCCACTTGAGATCTACAGAAGCGGTTCCCCCTCTTCTCTGAGAGGATTGCCATTCATGTTCCTTCCTGACTCCAAGGCAAAAGGAGATCTCAGCCCCATTTTAGACCTGCAGAATCTGAACAAATATATAAAGAAAATAAGGTTTTGCTCCTTAGCATCCATAATCATCCTCTCCATCCCGATCATGGCAATTGGAATGCTAGCCTTGACTTGAAGGACACGTGTTTCTATGTGGCTAACTATCAGAGCTACTGGAAATGACAAAGATATCTTGGCAACAAGGGTTTTCAGTTTTTGGTCTTGTCCTTTGGTGTGTCTGTGACCCTGCAGATATTTTTTAAAAGTATCCTGGTGGTGATTGCATTCCTAACAAGAGCAGCTATGCAAATATTTCTTTCCCTGGATGACTGCCTTGTGTGAGGTAGAGCCATGCTCCAAGTAGAAGTCAGTCTCTACAACAGGAGTGGGGAACCTCAGGCCTAGGGGCTGTATGTGGCCCCCAGCTTGCCTGGATCTAGCCCCTGATAGTCAGGGCTCCTCTCCTAGCACTGGGGAGCCCGCACCTAATGAGGAATTGGAGCACACAAAATCTACTAGCCTAAGTCTCAATAGGCTCTGGTGTGTGAGGAGGAGACTGTGGAGAGTGTCTTTCTCCTTCTCAGTCAAGGGCCATGTCCGTGAGGGTTGGGGTTGTGGTGTATTTTTGGGGGGGCTTCTCGCTGTTGCTGATGTGCGGCTCCTGACTGATTTTTCTGTGGGTCAGTGGACCCCAACCTGAAAAAATTCCCCACCCCTGCTCTACAAGATACAATATCCCTTCAGTGTTCTGGATATGTGGATAAACAGGCAGGTAAATATTCTCCCCAGTTCAGAGAACAGAATTATAGGAGCAGTTCTGTATACAGGATGTTCTTACATCAGGCCAGAATCCAGATGGTAAGTGTTTCCATAGACTTCAAAATCTCTCTTATGTATAACTTGAAGTGTTTGCAGGCACGAAACACGGCTCGAAGCTCGAGAAGATTGATATGGAGCATCATCTCCGTCGTGGACCAACGACCCTGAACAGTTTTTGTGCCCATGTGGGCACCCCAGCCGATGAGAGAAGCGTCTGTGGTTATCTCCCGTGACGGTTGCGGTGCGTGGAAGGGGACTCCTGACAACATGTTGTTGTGATCCGTCCACCATAATAGGGAGTCCTTGACATGTACTGGAAGTACCACAGTCTTGCGGATGCTGTGCTCTGTAGGTTTGTATACCGTGCTCAGCCAATGCTGCAGACACCTGAGGTGTAGCCTTGAGTGGTGCACTGATTGTCGTGGAAGCCATATGACCCAGAAGCTGGAGGTATACACGTACCGGGAGTGTTGGAGCTTGCAAGACTGTTTTTATCAGGTCTTGTATTAATTGAAAACGCTCGAGTGGCAGATGGACTCTCTCTAACTGCGAGTCGAGACGCGCTCCTATGAAGTTTAGAATTTGTGCTGGTTGCGAACGTGATGGCTGGCACAGTGGGTGCGATAGCTGCTTTTCACTACCCCGTTGAAGGCAAGTCGATGTTTTCTCATCCCATGATGACTAGATTTCTCAAAGGATTGGCTAACCTCAACCCACCACGTAGGCCTCTGCCACCTGCATGGAGCCTTCACCTGGTGCTTGATGTCCTAACTAGGCCACCGTTTGAACCGTTGGCCACGGTACCACTGTCGATGCTTACAATGAAGGTACTCTTTCTTCTGGCCATAACATCGGCACATAGGGTGAGCGAATTATCTGCACTAATGTCAACACCTCCCTATACAGTCTTCAACGTGGAATCAGGGATACTAAGGTCTCATCCAGCCTTTCTACCCAAAGTCTGCACAGATTTTCATATAAATGAACCAATTGTTCTGCCATGTTTCTATCCAAAACCTCCTGCATACGCTCGATGTTCGTAGAGCCTTGGCATTCTATCTAGACAGAACCCGTACTCTATGTAGGACGGATAGCCTCTTCATTTCGACATCAGGGCCTTCTATGGGCAAGCCCTTATCCGCCCAACGCATCTCTAAACTGGTTGTCTCTTGTATCACGACTTGCTATACTATCTGTAAGAATTCGCTCACGTCGCAGCCTAGGGCACACTCAACACGAGCAGTTGCTACGTCTACAGCTTTCGTGAAAGGAGTCCCTCTTCGGGACATCTGCCGGGAGGCGACTTGGTCTTCTACTTCCACCTTTCCAAGGCATTATGCAATTGTTTAGCACTTCGCCTCTGACACAGCAGTAGCCTTGGCAGTACTGCCTGCTGCTCAGAATACCGATTCCGAAACACACGTTTAACTGAGATTACTGCTTCGGAGTCACCAGAAGTGGAGCACCCACGGGGACTACCCGAAGAAGAAAAGGAAGTTACTCACTTCGTGCAGTAACTGTCGTTCTTCGAGGTGTGTCCCCGTGGGTGCTCCACGACCCGCCCTCCTCTCTGCTTCGGAATCTTGTCTTTCTATCTTTCAGATAGGCGGTGAGACGAACTGGCGGGCGCCGGACCGCGTGCGGCAGATGAAAGGCGAGAAACCGGCGTGCACGCGCGCGGTCCAGCCACACAGCTCTGTAAAGCTCCGATTTGCGGCACTGGGACCAGCCCTACACCAGATGTGGAGCACCCACATGGACACACCTCGAAGAACGACCGTTACTGCACGAAGTGAGTAACTTCCTTTTCTCACATCAGGGGTCAGAATCTTCATGGTCTCATCGACAACACTGCAGCAGTGTTTTGCACGAATGTGTAGGGAGTCAGACTTAAACAATACCTTCCACAGAGTACTATATAGAGAACAGACAAAGGCTACTCCAGCATTCCACCTGCCCTCTTCCCCTCGTGCTGCTGCCTCTGAAAATTCGGCTCCCCGTGCGTATCCGCTCCCGTCTGCTTCCCACTTGAGTTGAATGTCTCATCAAGCTGGTAGTCTTGGTCCTATTTGATCTATAGGCCGATCCTGTTTAATCAGGGATTGAAAAATTTACCTGAAACACACTGGCATGAGGACTGAGCCTGCTAATCAAGCTGAAAAATATCCATGCTGGTTTGTCACTATAAACATAACCCAATGATTTAAAAATAAAGCACACAATTGTATTTAATTACAATATTGTCAATTAGTATTGTTTGATGTAAAAATATTAACTTTTCTACCTTATTTTTTTTTTCTTTTTTCCTTTCGATATGTGAGGGAAGCTGGCTTGAAAGCCAACTTCCCGCAAGTACCGGCTCCTGCCTGCCACCCTCACTCTCCACGCTGCTGCTTCTCTATTAGAGGTAGCAGTGTGTGGGTGAGGGGGACAGGTGGTTGCATGGGCTCCAGAGCTTGTGGGGGACTGGCTAGTTTTTAAGCTGGCTTCCCCCAAACACCAGCTCCTGCCTGCCCCCTGCACTGCTGTTTCTGTGGGAGTCGCTGTGTGTGGTGGGGGGAGGGGAGACAGGTGGCTCTCCAGGAACCGGTGTGAAGCCAGTTGTCCATGGACACTGATTCCTGCCCTCTCCCCCTTGTTGCCTCTGATACAGAAGCAGCAAGGGGGTGTATGTGCATGTAATCATTTGGCTTAACCATTAAGCTCAGGCTTATCAGTTAATCACTTAAACAACTATAGATTAACATCCCTACTGTGGAGCATATAGAACTACATGTGTTTATTTGTGAAGATGAAGAGCATGTGACTTTCGCAGTGCTTTTCACAGTGCTTAGTCCTGTTAGGATCTGGGGCAGTTACTAATAGAATATGCTGAAAACTGAAAAGAAATCAAGAAATAAAATGCAATTTGGTTTTCTTGTGAATACATTTTTTTGTTATAGCCTTACGTGTAACGTTATAATCATAGAATACGAGAACTGAAAGGGACCTTGAGAGGTCATTGAGTCCAGTCCCCTGCCCTCACAGCTGGACTTAGCACCGTCTAAACTATCCCTGATAGATGTCTATACAGCCTGCTCTTGAATATCTCCAGAGATGGAGATTCCACAGCCTCTCTTGGCAATTTATTCCAGTGTTTAACCACCCTGACATTAAGAAATTATTCCTAATGTCCAACCTAAATCTCTCTTGCTGCGGTTTAAGCCCATTGCTTCCTGCTCTATAATTAGAGGCCAAGGAGAACAATTTTTCTCCCTCCTCCTTGTGACACCCTTTTAGATACAGGCAGTCCCCGGGTTACGTACAAGATAGGGACTATACGTTTGTTCTTAAGTTGAATTTGTATGTCGGAACTGGCTCCAGATTCAGCTGCTGCCACTGAAACTGACTAGGTGCTGACTACAGGAAGCCAGAGGCAGAGTTGCTCTGCCCCCAGCTTCCTGGAATCAGCCTGATCAGTTTCAACAGCTGCTGAATCTGGAGTCTGGGACAGAACAGCTAGGGCGCTGCCCGGTAGGTTCCCACAGGACCAACCCGGCAGCACCCCAGCTGCTCTACCCGAGGCGTCCCGCAACAAAAGCCTGGTCTGCTTGGGGAGGGGGGGCGCACTAGCTGCGCCCCCTCCTCCCCCAGCAGACCAGGGAGGCCCAAGCAAAGCCGCACAGGCGGAGGGACCCCGCTGCCCGTGTGGCTTTGCTCCTGTCTCCCTGGGGTGCTGGGGGAGTGCCCCCCAGCACCCCAGGGAGACCCGAGCAAAGCCGCACAGGCGGAGGGATCCCGCTGCCCGTGTGGCTTTGCTCCTTTGCCTGTGCGGCTTTGCTCCTGTCTCCCTAGTCTGCTGGGGGGGTCCAGCAAAGCCGCTGGACCCCCCCAGCAGACCAGGGACACCTGAGCAAAGCCGCTGCCTGGGCGGCTTTGCTCCCGGGCAAACGAGCAAAGCCGCCCAGGCGGCGGCTTTGCTCGGGTGTCCCTGGTCTGCTGGGGAGGGGGGGGTCCAGCGGCTCTGCTGGACCCCCCCAGCAGACCAGGGAGAGCGGGAGAAGCTTTTCTCGCCCCAGAGGACACGGGTGGCGACCCGCTGCCCGTGAGCTCCGGGGCGAGAAAAGCCCCGTTCGTAAGTGCGGATCCGACATAAGTCGGATCCGCGTAAGTCGGGGACTGCCTGTACTTGAAAACCACTATCATGTCCCCTCTCAGTCTTCTCCTTTCCAAACTAAACAAGCCCAATTATTTCAGACTTTCCTCATAGGTCATGTTCTCTAGACCTTTAATCATTCTTGTTGCACTTCTCTGGACCTTCTCCAATTCCTCCACATCTTTCTTGAAATGTGGTGCCCAGAACTGGACACAATACTCCAGTTGAGGCTAATCAGAGCAGAATATTGATCAATCAGTATTGACTTTTTCCAGATTATCTGCAATACTTCATTTATTTTAGCACTATTTAGTGCTAAACTGTTGTTTCAACTCTCCTGCAAAATTGTACCAGTCCTCATGACTTGGTCAGTTTTGCAGGAGAGTTGAAACACTAGTGTAGGCTCTCCTCAGGTAATCTGCTGGAGAAAAGTAGAGGTGTACAGATATCTTTCTGTAGGCCTTTTGTGGTGCTGCTACTTGCCTTCAGTTTCCTCTTCCCTTGGGTGGCAACCAAAGAGCACGAAAACATGACACCCACCTTTTAACAGATTTCCAGTAGTTTGAATAGGAACAAGTAATTAGCCCTGTTTCAGGGCTTCAGAATTTGGGGGAGGAGCCAGAGGTTGACAGTGGTGCTTCCTCATTTGTCTTTCCTCAAGTGATATGTCACCGTAACTGTCTATTTCCCAAGCCTATTTTAACAGACCTTTTTCATCCACTTGGAGATATTATTGAGGAATATGTATTCTGGACTTTTATTTCTGAGCTCATACTAAAGCTCCATAGCACTTTTGCAAGGATGGTAGGCTAACCCCAATATCCTGCTCAAATGTCCATTTAGGGAATTCCTTTTTACTTCCCTAATTATTTAGTGGCTTCAGTTGTGCTTAATGTACAATCTGGATAATATTTCATTTCCTGCAGTAAGCCATTGTGAGTGTGGCTGTGAGCTGTTAAACAGATGCTGTATTTCCATTTTGAATGAAGTGAATTTTATTTACACATGTTCTGGGATCTATCTGGATAAGAAGCACTATTATAGAAGCCCATGTATAACTAATCTGCAGGTGAGAAACAAAAATTACAGCCAACCTCCACTCTCTACAAACCAATGGTCCTGAAGTCTCAGTAAAATATGTCAGTACATTTATTTCTTAACAGTGATAAATGATTGTTTGACTAAACTTAATTTTGTGGCCACTGACCTTTAAAGTTATCAACTGTTCACGCCAGCAACCAAACATAATACGAAACTATAGTACTCTAAACAAAATATTCGTTGATTCCAAAAGAGCTGGATACGACCATCTAAGACTCTGTAAAATACTTTATATTCAGTGTACGTATTAGCCGTTTGTCATAACTATGCATATCTGTGTTCTAAAGTTCAACTTCTTCTGATATTGGCTATTAACTGCTAAAAAGATACTTTACTAGTGATTACTTTTTTAATTAAGCCCATGTATTAGCTATAAAGCCACTTGAGTGCATTGTAAATAAAATGCTGTAATAATGAAGTGTTTTAATTATGCTCCCTAAAGTATGCATAATACTCAGTAAATTTTTATTTAAATTCTTAACATGTTCAGCTGTTTCTGAAAAGCAGTTTGAATGTAACTGTAAAGATGGAACTTTAGCCTTTAAAGTCGCTTGAGCAAATTCCATGGCTGTTCTCCCAGTTAGTGAGTTTTCACAGCATTTGCAGCAAGCTAATTGCTTCTGCTAATAAATAATCTAAAATCGATGCTGACAGCAGTTAATTGGCACAGAGACTTTATTCTGTAAAGCACTTGGCTAATGACCTTCTTTAAATTAATAGCATTAAGTGCTATGAGGAAATAAATCTGAGGAATTGCCTGTCATTTGCTTGTCATGTCTAATAACTTCCAATAATGATAGCTGATAGATTTTTGCACATTCCATTATTGAAGTTGGTGCATGTAATTATTCTCCTCATTATATGTAAACAATTAACAATATTTGGTGTTTCCTTGCAATAAAGCTGTTGAGTAGAAGTAGTACATTAGAAGAAACATTTTTTTAAATTTGATTTTGTTTACTTTAAATGCAGCAAAACAAAGTTGCTGAGCACAGTAATGTTTTTGGATTAAGCTTTACACTTTTACAAATTTTAATGTGATGCTTGTAAATAACATAATAAATATTTGAAATATTGTTTTGAAGATTTCTGTCTTAACCTGAGAAACCTTTCTTTCTAGCTTGAAGAAGTAATGGAAAAGGAAACTTACAAGACGGCTAAATTAATTCTTGAAAGATTTGATCCAGAGTCCAAGAAAGCAAAGGTAGGAATCTGGTATCAGAACTAATTTACTATAAGATATTTTCTCAATGCTACACTTTTATAATATTGCTATAATTGACAGGAGGTTGAACTGCCATCTGCTGGAGCATCTGCAACTCCAAGACCTGGACAAGGTAATAGCTCTGTGAAACTGCTGCTCTTTATGAAGGATCAGTATTTATAGCAACAAATTCCACTAGAGGAGGCTTTGCTTTTTTTAATGGGACTAGTGTGGTAAACTAGGATTCAAAATTGGGTGGGAGTAGTGAAGGAATTGCCATTAGGTTATGCCTATTAGTTGCTCTTTATTTAATAGTGGGTCTGTTATTTGATGAATGAATGTAATGCTTTTTCAGTTGGTTAAGTGTTTAATGCTGCTTGATGTTGATATAGTATGAATCCGTCTCCAGGATACATCTTGTATATAATCAGATATGAGATATTTCTGGGTAGCAATCACTCAGACTACTAGTTTGCAGTCAACAGTCTTTCTCAGTGTGTTTTATTTCACGATTGATTTGGATTTTCTACCAATTCATTTGTATTTTACTTTACTTAGTCAAAATATTCCCACTGTAACTTTTTAAATTCTTTTTATGTAAAATGGATAGAAAGAGATAAAAGTTAATGCAGAGATCACCTGAATATTTTATTGAGCACTAAAACCTGATGGTTCTTAACTCTTTTAGACCTTTCCATTTAAAGGTTGTACTACTATTCATGCTAGTGAAATAGAAAATGATTATGTATTAAAAATCATTAAGGAACTTGCACTCTCCCACCCAAAAAGAGAAGGTAAAAATTATCACATCAAACGGAATAGCTCTATTTCAGAAATACGGGCTGTAAGCACAGAAGGTCTTTGCATACTATTTTTGTGGTAAAAATTGATAGCATTAAGTAAATACGAAATGCTACAGTAATATTGCAATAATGCTATTATTTCATATTTAAATGTGCCATTGGATAAATATAAATTAAGATAGTTTGCCCAGCAAATAATGTTTTTAAGAACTAATTTGGTTTTAAAGTAAGTCAGCTCACTGGGACTACACAGGGGCTAGTGTTCACTACAAGTAATTATAAAATCAGAGGGATATGATTTTCAAGAGTTTGTTAGAGCTAGCAACTCTTATATAGCTTTAATGGTTGCATGATAGCCCAGACTGCTTTGTGGGAGTCTGGGTAGAAGACTCCTAGATAGCCAAACTGTTCTTTAATTTTCATCCTATTCCCACACTTGCTTATGATCTGTTGAGCTTGGGAAGAAGGAAAGAGTTTGAAGAAGCCTAATTTTAAATCATCACAGCTATTTCAAGTCACTTTCTCACATGTCACAGCTTCTGGAATCTGGAATGCTGGTTATGATATTTGCACAACATGAAATAGATTATAATTTACAACTAAAGTTGTTTCTATAACTCTCCTTCCAGATGAGATTGCCTTTGCTCATCCGTCCAAAATTGTCATGGTTTTTTTCTATCCCAGTCTTGCTTACTGTTGTGACAATGGGCAAGTTTTTCAGCAAGCTGTTTTCACAAACAACCTTCTCTTTTGGTTTCCTGATGTCTTGGCTGCAGTCTCTGTCTTTCTTCTCTATTACATTTAGCTCTTTTAATCATAGAGTCCTAGATTCTAAGACCAGAAGGGCACCATCATGATCATTTAGCTTGATCTCCTCCATAACACCAGCCATAGAATTTTATTGCGATTCCTGTTTTAAGTAAAAAAACTTCTGGTTGAGCTAGTGCATATCTTTTATCTGTTTCATTCTTATTCTTTTTCTTGAGTTAGATCAGCAGATGCACTAGAATGAGATCATTACTATTCTTCTAAATAGAATTTGAGCAGAATGAAGCTGCCTAGAAACATATTCCTACTCTCTTTACTGCTCAAAGTGCTATGTGAAAATTGGACTAGTCTCGTAATGGCCCAATATTGTATAGGCTGACAGTTGAAATTTGTGAATCTCTGATTTTCTTTAATAGATGTTTCACCTTATAGGGCAGGCCTATTAAGTACAATTCAAAGTAGCAAGTAACTCCAAACCAAAACCAGTGTTTGCTCCTCATTTGTGCAGTATGTGTGGTATTATATTAAATAAAATCACTTTTGGTGGTGCAACTGAACCATATGATAAATCTAAGACTTACTTAATATAATTTGACAAAATTAAGGCAGTGTTCAAATTATGTGCAAACCTTAATTAAGATTTCTTTTTATTTAAACTGGTCTGAAATGCAGTGTATTTCAGAAACTAATGCTATCATTTAAATGTCAATGCTTGTAAATTCTGTCCTCTTAAAAAAGAGGATAAGTAGTGTTGAAAGTGTGGCCATATTGGTCTCAAATTTAATGTTGTGCTCATGACGGATGAAGAAAATTTTTGAACAGGGGTGAACATGGAAACTATATATACGGCTGAGGAGCAATGTTCCCTCCAATTTTTTCCATCTGTGTGAGGAATAAATTTTATGTGCACCGAGGCATGTACAGATGTGCATCACCAGTAGAAACACATGCGGTCAACTGTGAATGGCTGTGTACACTCTGCTAATCATCTGGGTGGCATTTGAATTTCTCCTATGTGGCTGCCCAAGTGCTCAGCTTACAGGGAGCACTGCTGAAGATCTGTTTACTTCAAAGGTCAGTTGGATCCACAATTGCATAGTAGTCATTCTCTGGAGTAGGGATGTTAATAGGTGGTTATTTAACTGATCGAGTAGTTGATAGGCAGTCCAGCTCAGCCCTAGCTCCTGCAATTTAAAAGGCAGTAGGATCGGGGCAGCCTGGCCTCTACTCTGTTTTAAATTGCAGAGCTGCGGTGGGGTTTGGTCCTGGACCGGTGAGAGCCAGAACCAAGCCAGGCTGCTTGCCCAGCTGGCAGGAAAACCCTACCTGCGAAGCTGCCCCTGGCTCCCATCTCCCTGCAGAGACTCACTGCGGACAGGGACTACTGCCACAAAGCAGCCCCTGTCTGCGGCGACCCGGTTGTAGACAAGGGCTGCTTCGCAGCAGCAGCAGCCCTGTCTGTGGGGAGTCGGGACCTCTGCAGACAGAGGCTGCTTTGTGACAGCAGCTCTTGGCCCTGCCCCGCCCCTCACTGCCTCTGATAGATAACAGGATCAAAGTTTTCATATAGCTCTTTCAAAAATGGAAACAGAAAGGAAACCTAGGGGCTTTACAGTACTTTTTTTTTTTTTCCTGTTCAGCAAGTGATTTGAGACATAGAGTTAATTAGGGGCCTCTTTCTGTAAATGTTCCTTGTATTGAATACTGCTTACTCATCTGAGTAGCCTTATTGACTTCTGTGGGCCTACTTGTTAAGTGAGTAAACTAACATGAGTAATTGCAGAATTTGAAGCTAAGTGGTCTAGACCAAAAATTAAATCAAGGTCTTTTTGTGAACTAAAACAGATAATTCCCAGTGCAAAATTTTAGTTTTCAAAAATCTGCTTTGCAGAAGTGTAAGTAGTATAACCAGAAGAAACTCAATAGATTAATTGCAAGGTATTCAGATGAAGGAAAAGGTTTTATAACTCTGCCATATTAAAATGGGATCCATCTAACAATCATTCTATTAAATTGTGGAATTTTTCTAGAAGCGTGGAAATTTGGAGTTTGAATAAGTATTTTTGTAGTTCCATCCTGATAAATTCCATTTGCAAAATAAGATTAGCTGAGTATATAGCATCCAGTTTGTGTTATGGTTACTTCTAGAAGGAAAAACTATATCTTTGGATGTAGATCTCAGTACAGGTAAGAATATATTCCAACGGGTGCTGTTTCCAGCTTGATATCCCAAATCTAGGCTGTCTCTTAGATTCTGGGTTCCTTTTTGTCCCTACTACTCCAGCAGAAAACACTCCTGTTTGACCAAACATATCACTAGCTCTTGAGCAGAATTATGGCACACAAGCTTGATAAATTAAGTAGCTTGTTCCTGGGGTTATCCTGCCAGAGTTCATCAGTCTCATTCCTCTGTATCTGTATGATTGTAAGTGGAGTTGTAGACCACCTGCTAAGCGATAAATACTCCCAACAATTACTAAGTCTTCTGTTGAGACCAGTTGATTGCATGAGTCTCTTCAAGAGTGAATAAACCTAAACCCAACATTAGGGAACTTTTAATAAACCACTGAAAGGTTTGATTTTATTGCTGGAGTTCAAGCTTACCCATTTGATAGCTATTGAGCTTGTGAATCTAGGACTACTCAGAATGGAAATGTATCCTTATCTTAGTTCTAAATCTCAGAGTACTGAGTGGCTAGTGGAACATTTGTACTTCTTGAGCAGGCGTGGGCAAATACCAGCCCGTGGGTCAGATCCGGTCCAACAAGATTAGCCCCTGATGGACCCCCCACCACAGTATTTACCTGTGCCTGTGCAGGTATGAGAGATTGCAGCTCCCGTTGGCCATGGATCACCATTGCCAACCAATGGGAGAAACAGGAAGCAGTGTCCCAGTTCACTGATTAAGCGGGTTCCCTGACTGGAGCTTTATGGCCACCGCCGACCTCACTGTCATTGGCGCCACTGCTGCTAGGGGATTTCCCAAATCGTGAATGTAAAATATAGTTAAAATTAACTGCGTTGCACCAATTTATATTCAAATTATCAGTACTTTTCTAGAGCAGTAAGGGTGAACTGAGGTCAGTTAACCTTTTGGCAAGTGGTGGAGGCTGACAAATGTAGTCTTAGCCTATGTTTACCATTAAAATTCTAAAGCAGCATAGTTGCAATGCTGCAGCTACACCACTGTAATCACACAGCGATTGGAGGGGTTTTCCTGTCTTCATAGGTAATTTAGCCCGTTCAGTGGGGCAAGACTTCTGTGAATTTAGCTCTGTTTGTCCCAGGTGTTGCTCAGAAGTTTATATTTGTCACACTGCTGAGCAATGTAGCTGGGTCACCTTAACTTTTAATGTAGACCTGGCCTATATTTAATTATTTAATGTACAGTAATCTGTCGAGTCGGAGGTTTGGGGGAGTACAATTCACACCCGAATATAACAAGTAATCACTTGTTCTTGGATCTCAGTTAGCCTCTGACACAAATTGTTAAATAAGATGGTGTCACCAAAATTTTAGTGTATTTATCCATGTTGGTAACAAGGAAAACCATAAAAAAGAAAGTGCATTGATGCACTTCATCAGTTATGAGCAGTACTAGTTTAATTTTCATCTGATGGGACACTGGTGTTGAGAGTTTCCCCACTATGGAAAAGGGATTATTAAACCATTATCTGTTTAAGTCATGTAAATGTCCACACTACTGCAGTCAATAACAAAAATCCAGCTTTATTTAGCTTTATTTATTATTGTAATATGTAATATTTCTAAAGACCGATGCAATTTTTTATATTGTACTAACTTCTGTTGTGGGAAAGAAAAAGTCTTCACAGAGTTCTTCATGCCTGAGAAAAGGAACCAGAATGTTAAAGCTAAATACAAGGAGGGGCCTACTGTTAAGCAGAAGGTGTTCACACACAACTCTTAATTTCCTCTGTACTGTAATTTTAAATGCTAATAGGCAGTATGGTGTGTTACAATTGTAATAAGCCTTAAAACCAGTGGGTTTTTTTAGTCTGTGGATTTTTTTTTTGTGGCTAGCAGAGTTAGGATTTTAAGTTCTCAAGATCATCTTTGAAGGTATTATGTAGGGTGTTTTTTTGAGTATGAGTACTAAGAGGTCATATTTGGAGAGATTGCTTTGTGAAAACTGTTTGACCATAGGCGATAAACGTATTTTTGTTGATTTATCGTGTGTGTGAGAGAGAGAGAGAGAACAACAGTGTTAGAGTTTAGTGAATGTCTTGTTTCTCCCACATTGTTTTTGTTGGGGCATTTGATGCTCTTGATAAAGTACATCACATGTTGTGAAAGGCGCATAGAGATATCAAGGTATGTCAGGAATATTGTTGGTTTCAGGGCACACTTTCCAGTAATTCCTGCTTCAGGTGGTCTCAGAAGAGGTTGATGTATCAGGAAGCCATTCTGCTGCCAATGGTATAAACCGGGGCTGGGCAAGATGCAGCCCAGAGGCTGGATATGGCCTTCCTAACGCTTCGATCCGGCCTGCAGACTGCATCTGGCTGCTTTCTATTTATAGGCTGTTGCCCATGCCACCGAAGTTCTAGACAGAGGATCTGGCTGACTGATCCAGTTTAAATGGCTCCCTGCTCTCAGTTGCAGTGCTACCCTGCAGGGACCAGGGCTGCAAGCCTTTTAAAAAGCTGCAGCAACCCCAGGTGGCTGCCAGGCAACGCGGTAGTAGGGGAGCTGGGAACTGGAAGCCCTTTGCTATGTTTAATTCAAAGCCTCCAGCCACAGACAACTCTGGTGGAAGGCTAATCCCCAGCCCTGCTCCTTCTGCCCCGGCCCCACTCCTTCCAGGAATGGAGCCGGCCCATGACTACGTACCAAAATCCATTAAGTGGCCCTCTTATGAAAATTATTGCCCACCCCTGGTATAGACAGCATGTAATTGTTATAGAAAGGATGAAATGAAGGAGTTTGTCCATTTTTGAGTGTTGTATATTATTTTGTAGGTATTTGAGACAGGCTGTGCTGGTGGTAATTAGGAAGCAGCGGGTAGAGAATTGTGCGTGGGAGACATGCTATTTCATTGTTATAGCTGTTTCTGACTTGTCACTTTTTGGTTACATTTCTGGATGCTAAGTCAGTGGTTATTCAGTTCTGCCATAAATTATTATGGTACCAAAGCCCAATACAGTACTCAAACAAAACTCTTATTGGTGTAAATGAGAGTTTTGTTGAGTGAGGAGGGTTGAAGAGGTCTCCTTAAATTGTTTCCCATATTACTGACCAGCCTATAATTCAGCCTGAGCATATTTTTCTTCTTTGTAAAAAGACAGGAAGGGGGGGGGAGCACCTTAGAACATCACTTCCTCTCAATGCATGGTTGCCACAGTAACAAATCAAGCACACACACAAAAAACGTGTCAGAGTAAGGTAGATGAAACGGATTAAACTGAATCCACAGATTAAGACAAGTAGGTGAGATTCCTTAATCTGGAAAATTAAGGGTGTGTACTACCAATACTGCTGGGGAATTCAGACTGGATACTTTACCAATTACAGTCAAACTGACTTAGTCTTCCACAGAATTTGAAATAATATTTGGCAACATTTAAACTATACAGTAAATTAATGGTCTGTCAATGTGTTCAGTTTCTGCCTGAGTATATCTGATTAATTCTAGCAGTTAATGTCTCCAATTTGTATACCAAGCAATTTCCTCTGTATTAGTGTACTTTTGGAGATGCTTTGTTCTGAGTACAAGTTGTTAACCAAATTATAGCCTTAAAAATACAGGATTGTGTCTCTTTGATCAAACTGCTTGTACTGTAATGCATGCTTAATCAGAAAGTGATTGGTCTTATAGTGTAGTCTGTATACATTTATTTTGACTTCCTGCTTATTATTTCTCTTGCTGAATAAAATAGTAATATACTTTGTGGCTTTGTTATTTGCAATATGCTATCAAACATTAAACTCAGTGTGTACATGTTCCTGTCAGAAATTCGTCAGCGGACCCCAGCTCAAAGAAATGCCTCTGCAACTACCCCAGTAAGCCCTAAACAGGGATCTCCAAAAGCTCCAAGTCCACTAGCAGCATCTCCTGGTCTGCAAAGGGACACTTCAGCTCCTGGTGGACCTCCAGAAAGAACCGTTGCACCAGCCTTGCAGTCATATGTGTTACCAAGACGTCCTGGATCCCCTGCTACTTCAATGCCTGGAATGGGTAAACAGAGCACTTAATGTTATTTACAGTTTATATTGTTTTCTCTGGTTACCAATAAAACAGGCCATTTTCAGACAGTATGGAAATGGCATTTCATTTGGAAATAGCAGAGCAGTTATCTGATTAAGCAGGAGTTCCATATTCAATTAGCCATAACTCTTTACAGCTGGCACCTTGTGATACTGAAACCTATTGCCTGAGCTCATTTAACTGTTATGGCTTCTTTGTTTAAATGGCAATAAAACTTTGCAGTATTCTGTAGTCAACAGTATAACATACCTTTTTATGTTCATGGTTTAGGAAAGCTCCAGATTTTGTATAAATCAGGTAAAAAGGAAAATGCTTTCAGTATACATTCGTTTCTCACTAAACTCTGCACATACTTTATTATATATCTTGACATTTATTTAAATTTTTATTACAGGCGGGAGATTGATGCAGCGTGAGTTATAGTGTAAAATATTGTGTACCCTAAAAATCTTTTCTGCTAGATAGATGGATTTCTCTAAAAATGAATGGCATGTTAATTTTGTACTGTAGCCTAATAAAAGGGTTTAGCAACAATTGTGATATTTAAAAAATAGTACTTCAAACTATTCACTTCTGAATGGGCCTCTTGTTTGGAGATGCTTTTTTGTAGCTTAGTTTTGGGTCAAAACTTAAAGTGGAATTTCTCCATGATTGCAATTTAATCCATTTACTCAGTTTAAAGTGGGGTTTTTTTTTTAGCTGTCACGTCTTTTATGTATCCAGTTTGAAGTTTTTGCAGTGATTATTTTAAGTCTTTAGCTTACATTAATAAGATTTTGAGATAATAAAATACATAAGTACACTGATTCTTTATCTCTCTGAATTAGGAGAAATGGGCAATTGAATTTTGAAATGGATTAAACAACTTAGTAGGATAAGATTTTAAACATAGGTTTTTAACTTCTCACAATATTAAGTTCATTTATACCAGTCTCTGACGGTAACAGATTCCATAGAATGATTAGAGAAGGCACTTCAATTATAATACCCTGTTCTTGAACAATCGAGTATTTGAAAATTATCTTTGATGAAACTTCCAATGTTGGTTCTGAGACCAAAAGTGAGGTGTTGGGGACAGTTTTTTTTAGTAAATCCTGATTAGCTTCTTAAGTTACCAAAGTGAAGTTTTCCCACCAATAAATGTATTGCAGTCAGGCAGCTCTACTTAATGGCAGTGTTTAACAAGTTCAGACTTGGCATGTACCTAAAGCATATGCTCCTTGTTGGATTGCTGGAATAATTGGTTAAATGTTTGCTCATATTTCATTATTTAACTGTGTGCAGTTTTCCTTAGCAATATTAAGATGTAAGCATGGGCACATTGAATTAAGTTGTGTTTGTTTGAATTTGCGCTTCCAAGTATAGAATAGCGGAATAGGTATTTAAAGGGTTTATTGCAATGCACAGTTGCTAACTCTTAAGTAAAAAAAAGCTGTTAATGCAAGTTTGTGGTTAATATTTTACATGCACGTTTTAGTAACTGACATGTTTCCCTTGCATGTATGAAGTTTCTGTCTAATACAGTGGTTCCCAGCCTGTGGTCTGTGAACCCCTGGGGGTCCATGATGGTACTGTAGATGGTCCAAGGAAAATTTAGGAAAGGAAAGGAAAAGTAAGGATTGAGCCTACCATGGGAGTGGAACTTTCCGCCAGGAAATTCTTGCCTGGGGCTCACAATTTGCAACCAGCTGCATGCATGCTGCCTCCCGTCCTTGGGATGAGATCTTTATACCATAGGAGGCACCATCTGCCCTCCTGTCACCTGCTGTGCTTCCATTTATGCTCCAGCCCTCTTCCCCACTCCTTACTTTTCTTTTCTTTCTCTCTCTTTTTTTTTTTTCCTCTTCCCCAGGACTCCATGCCTAGCCAAGGGTGGAGTGCTGGGGTAGGAGCTGCCTTTGGCCTCAAGAACCCCCTCACCATATCCTCTGTGGATGGGCAGGGTGGGAGCTGAGGAAGCAGTGTAGGCCAAGAGACGTGCTGGCTGCCACTTCTTGCCGCTCCACTTGGGGGGAGAGGAGGGAGAGATCCGTAAAATTTTAACATATTGAAAAGGGGTCTATATGCTCAAAAAGCTTGGGAACCACTGGAATAATATACACCACACATGTAAGTATAAATCCAAAGACATGGTTTCTACACTAACCTTGACGTTTCACACAAAGTATTCACAATTTATATATATGAAAAATAAGTGAATCATTTTAGTTTTATATACAGATTGAACCTCCTTGGTCCCCTTGGGACCTTATTGGTCCCGAACCAAGGAATTTGGTGGACTAGGGGAGGTCAATGCTGGCCCCTCCACTCCTGGTCATTGGCCCCCAGCCATCAGTTCTTCCACTTCCCAGGGGAAAAGGGGCTCCCCTCCATTTCACCATTCAGCTGCTGCTAGCTCCTGGGCACTGCGCTTCTGCTCCTCCATCCTGTTGGGCTCTGCCTTTCTCAGGTCCAACAATATTCTTAGCCCCTGCTTTTTCCCCCGTGAATGCTCCTGGAGCACCCACTGAGTCATTGATGATGCTGGACCAGGGGTATTGCTTGACTAGGGAAGTTTAGAATACAGAAGTTCAACCTTGGTATCTATCCGGGGTGGGCAATAATTTTTGATCAGGGTCCACTCCAAGTTTTTGGAAAACGGTCAAGGGCTGCACTTCTCAATAGAGGGGATGTGGGATTTGGGACAGTGGTTGGGTGCAGAAGGGAGCTTGGAGTAGGAGATTGGGGTGCAGGAGAGGTTGTGGGATCTGAGGGTGTTTAGGTAAAATAAGGGATTGTGACCTTAGGTAGGGGATTAAAGTGCTGGATCCGGTAGGGAATAGGGGGTGCAGGAGTTAATTTTGACCTGGAGGAGGGGTGTAACGGGGTGCAGGAACTGGGAGGGAATCGTAATCTGTGGTGGTATGCAGAGGATTTGAGTGGTGACCTAGGATAGAGGCAAGTGATGACAAGGGCGAGGGAGTTGAGAATTGGGCAGGATTAGGGTGCAAGAGGCAGGGACTGAGGTACCAGAGGCAGGCTCTGTCTGGGAGTCATTTATCTTAGATGGCTCCCAACTAGCAGTCCAACAAGATCCCTGAGCCAGGCCTCCTTCAGCAGCAGCAGCAGCCCCAGCCACATGGGTTCCATCCATGTGCTGCTCAGGGCCACACATCTCTGGGGGGGCAAGAGACTGCATGCATTCCTCTACTCCCAGGACAATCATCACAGCTGGGACCTGTTTTGAACAGCTGGCAGCTCCGTCTATGTGCTGAATAACCCTGGCGGGGGTTGAGTTTGCTTGCTCTGTTGCCCCCAGTGACGATGATTGGCCTAGGGGGAGGGAAGTGTACAAAATCTCCCCCACACACACTGCCAGGAGCACACGTGCATAGAGGGAACCATCAGCCATTTTGAACATGCCTTGCACCTCTGGCGGGCGTGGGGAGGAGACGTCTTACACTATCCCACCCCCAAGGTAATTGGGACACTGGGGGGTAGAGAAGCACGCAAAGTCTCTTGCCCTAGCCCCCTCTGTGAAGGCAGGTTGCAGGCCAGTTCAAATGGCTTGGTGGGCTGGATGTGGCCCATGGGCTGTCTCATGCCCACCTGTGGTATATATTGTTACAGACGTAGGACAACTGGCTACAATAGTTTGGTGAAGGTTAGACATACCGGGAGCTGGGTGAATGCTTTTCTGTTTCCTGAATTAACTGCCAGAGACTGTTACTACGTAAACAACGCAGGTAATTCAGAGCTTGCTTGAAGCAGCAGGCTAATCAGGCACCTGCAGCCAATTATGGTCTACTGGGTTACTTCAAAAGGTTTCCCCTCAGATAAGGGAGAGAGAGAAAAGTGAAGGATTGAGGGGAGGAAGTGTGTTGTTGAGAACTGAGGAAGGAAAGAGTGTTTGTGCTGAAGCAGGCAAGATTCATTCAGGTACGAGGGAGAAGATGCTAAGAGTGTTTGGGGAAGTGGCCCAGGGAGAAGACTGCTATATTGGGGCTAGAGGAAAAAGCCCGTCAGTTGCCAAGGGATTCCCTCAGTCCTCCCCATACCACTGAAAAGTTTGCTCCTGGAAAGGGAGGCCAGGATTATAGAGGGGTTCCACCCCGGAAGCTTTGTCTTTGCAATGAGGAGACTGGCTCAGTAAGTTGTGAGACTGGCCTCTAGAAAAGATAAAAGGCAGTGTGGAAGGTCATAGTGAGTCTCTGATGTATATAATAATGGCCTAGAAGCACAGGACCCATGGGGCACCGCTGGAGCTTTGTCACAATATATATAATGTATATATTTTTTCTATATATAAAAAATTAAACTATTCACTTATTTCTCCAATACAGAAACTGTGTACAGTCTGTGTAAAATGTCAAGGTTACTGTGGAAATCATGTATTTGGATTTCCTGACTTCTAGTGACTGTACAGTCTCAGCCATGTTTTAATCTAAACTAAATTCAGTATTGGAATAAATATCTTGCCACCTTAGTGTATGCATCACTTGCAGCAAATATGAATAGACTTAATTATCTCTAAAATAAGAATATTCATTCTTTTTTATTACTGTATTTTGCAGAAGAGAGTCAATTTAACATATACCACAACAGAGCTTCCATATGTTTGAAAATTAATAATCAGCAGGTAGTTGAGAGTTTGCCAAGGTTTGCAAAAATGACCAGTCTTCCTACAATGATTGCTTTTGATGTTTTATATTAATTACAGTGTCCATAGCAGCATGAAGACTAAGAAACATGGGTCTGAGTTATTAGTATGCAAGTTATTGAAGATGTTCTTGACGCACACGTTCTCCTATTAATATTCTAGGTTTCTTTATATATTTCTCTTCATTGACTATTAACATGGAGCATTTAATTCTGCTTGCAGTATGAAGTGTTATGGAGGGTCTTATAATACTCTAAATGGAGGACTGAATTTTTCAAGTGTTGTTACTAGAATATTTTAAGTATTTGGTTTCTTTTCTTCCAGACTATAGTATGCCATCAGTGTAGTCTAAAATCTTTGCATTTACTCCTGTATTCACTTGTTCCCTCTCCTTTTTAATGGGAAAATTTGTCTAGGTGAACATAAACCAGTGGTTCTCAAACTTTTTGTACCGGTGACCCCCTTCATACAGCAAGCTTCTATGTGACATTCCCCTCCTTATACATTTTTATGTTTACCATGATTTTGAAGTGATGTTTGTATATTTGTTAATGTCACTTTTCACAAGAGGCTAGCATAGACTTCACAGCAGACTTCTTAGCTAGCTGGGAGGCTGTGAAAAGCAGTATTAAGAAGCAGACAAATACCATTTTTCACAGCAGACTAAGCATCCTGTTGCCTCCCTTTTTTCTGTGCTACTGCTAGAAGCGGAGCTGCCATTAGATCTGGATGGTGGAATATGGTCCTGCTGACCCTGACCCTGCCCCCCCCCTTCAATTGCTTCTTACTGCCTGTGATGGCTGCTAGAACTTCTCATTACTGAGGCAGCCTTGAGTGTTTGTTTCTCAAAGTTTAATGTAAATAATTTTAGTAATTTATTAGTTTAGATCGGAGTGGGCTGTAACTCCAAGAATTTAGTAAGTGGTCAAGGGCCGCACTCTTCCATGGTATTAGTGGAAGATGTGAATGGTCTGGGAATGGAGGTTGGGTGCAAAAGGGAGCTTGGGATAGGGGATTATGGTGCAGAAACAGGTGTGAGGCCTGGGAGGGAGTTTGGGTGAAAGAGTCAGTTTTGATCTTGGGAAAGGGATTAGGGTGCAGGATATGGGAATGGGCATAGGTGCAGGAGCTGGGGTGCAGAGGGTTTGAGTTGTGATCTGGGGCAGGGATACAGGAGAGGGACAGAGGGTTGGAGGAAGGGAGGGGTTGCCAGGTGCAGGCTCTGGCTGGGATGCACTTATGGACAGCAGCTCAACAGGACCATCGCTTCTGCATACCACTCAAAGCAGCTGACTGTCGGGGACATGTGTTCTCTGTATGCTGCATGCCTGTGTGGGAGAGGAGGGAAGGGGGGAAAGGAAGGTGTCTCTCTGTGTTGTCTCTGGCATAAGCACAAGCTTCTTCCCTGTGTTTCCAGATAAGTTTTCCTTCTTTGTTGAGGAATGGAATACTATAGCTCGAGCCTCCCTATAAGCAGCTCTGGAAGCTGCTGACTCCACAGCCAGATCACATGCCATGATGCTCAGTGTGTAGGAGCTCCTGGTTGCAATATCAGGACTTCCTCAAGAAGTGAATCACTCCATTAAGGCCCTCCCTTTTGAGAGTTTCTTGCTCTTCTCAAAGAAAATGGATGCTAGGCTGCACAGCCTTAAGGACTCCCAGGCAACCATGAGTTCCTTTGTCTGTATGTACTGAAGTGCAACGAAACAGTACAGACTACAGCAGCCCAGATGTTTGTTCCCTCAGACCAGCCAGTCAGGACTAATGGAGAAGGAATAGATCAGCCGTTTCCACGTGCTGGTCCGTGGAATGGTGCTGGACCATGAACTGCTGGCTGCCATGCCCATGCTATCTGCTCTGGGGTTCATGGCTGGCAGCTGCTATAGCTGAAGCCAGCTGTTCATGACAACTCAGGGAAGGGGCTGGAGTACATATTTTGGTGGACCGGTACCATTTTATTTGCATATTCGTTGCATAATGAATGTGCAAATATGCAAATAAAATGTTACTGGTCCACCAAAAGTTTGTGAATGGGTTTGCCACTCTGCAGTATAAAAATGTTTGGTAATTACTGAAATCAAGGTTTTAGGCAAAGGTCTCCTACTCCATTCTCCTAAGCAGGGGAGGGCTATTAGGCTCTATCAGAACTATGGGGTTATCAACTATACAATTATCTCAGTTTCATTGCAGTCAAGTTATTCTTCTGCCAGTGTTCTGCCTACACTGTATGCAAATATGAGATGTATGGCATACTCTGGCTTTCTACATATAAAGGACCAAACCATTCTTGTAGATCCACTCTGCTGTTTATAATGATAGCAGAAATGTTGAAAGGTCTCATTTCTGCACAAAGAATTATACATGAAGTCATCCACAGTGAGAAGACATGTTATACCTTAACAAACATTCAACTCCCCCGGGATAACCTGACAGCTTACTCTACAAGATTCCAAGCCTCTTCTGCTGCTTTCTTTGCACAGGTACCAATTCAGGATATACATAGGGCAGCAACCTAGGTGCTAGTTTATATGTTTACCATGCACCATGCCATTACAGAACAGGTCAGAGACAATGCCAGCTCTGGCTGGGCTGGGTTAGGCCAGGTCTACACTAGATGTGGAAGGTTGGCTTCAGGTACGCAGCTCTGCAATATAAAAAGTATTCTACCTAGCTGGAGTCAGCTTACTTTAAGCCAAGCTTGGAGGTGTCCCCACAGTGGGGGAGTACAGGGGCTGTTTGGAGCTGCCCTCTGTTCAGTTTATGGGTTTACTTTACCAGAAGGTTAATCTCCGGCATGGTGAGTGAAGATGTGCCATCAGTGTCAGCCTGTCCTTGATGTCTCAACTCACCTTTGGGTCAACTGCTTGAGTCACCTACATTGGAATGGATATGTGCAAGCACTTAAAGAAGAAAAAACCTGATACTAATCTTTCTGTAACTGTTGTTCTTCGATATGTGTTGCACATATATCCATTGCAAAACCCATCCTCTAGTCTCTCTTTGGAGGTGGTCGGTAAGAAGAAACCAAAGAAGGGTAGGGTCTTCAGGGCTTGATACCTGCACTATGAGCATGTGGTGCCAGAGGCTGGTAGAACTCACCAACGGATATTACTAAGGGAAAAGTTTCCAGCACCTGTGCTCAGGATGTACAAATATCTACATTAGAAAGGACGTGTGCTACTCATCTCAAAGAACAACTAGAGAAAGGTTAATAACACTTTTTTTTTTAAACACAGTTTTTGTTCCCAACTGTACCATTGCTAGGATGACCTTGTGGCAGTTGCTTAATTTCCTTGTCTGAGAATTCTTGTGTAATGTATACAATTGAGATTGGAAAACTTGCCAGATGCTAACTTATACTGGGATTTCAACCAGGAATAGTATTTGGACTTGGATTTATGATAGTTTTTTTAGATCAACCTAAGGATAGCAAGTGCATGAGCAAATCTGAAGCTGTTGCTTTAAATTTTCATCCTTGTAGTTAACATGAGGTGTGTATGGTCTTCAGCATGACTGGAATCTTTTGTCAAGCAGTGTACTTTAAAAAAAATACATATATAATTAGAGAGAGAGAGAGGACTTCAGATCAGGTTGGAGAACCCATCTATGCCACGTATAGATTCAGGATATATGGTTCTGGAAAGAGTCTTCATTTGATGTCAGTATGCTGTAACTCCATGGCCATTCACCTATCTCAGCAGCTGGTACTTTGATACGTGGCCAACCATGAGCTATCACTAAAGGACTCCATTCTCAAGCCTGTATTCCATAGGTGAGGCTTGATACAGACTGTTTGCCACCAAGAAGGTGCACATGCCTCCATACACCTTTAATCAGAGATTTTGGTAGCAATGCCTGTTAGGCCTTCACATGCCTGTTAGGCCTTTACACCTCCTCAAGTTCTGTACCAAAGATGGATAGGGCAGCACAGACAAACAATCTCAATTCCGTCTTAGCTGCCTTCAGCCAGAGACAGTCTGGAAAGTTCCTGTTTGCCTGTTTGTTAGTATTTAGTTGTATAGTTAGACTAGGCTTAGTACCTTTAGAGTTGGAAAATATGTTCAAGTTTTTTCTTTAATTTTCCTTTCTAAAGCAAATGAAAACAAACTCCCTGACACAGAACTGGGAGCCTGCCACATATTCAGCATTTCCAGGGAAATACTCCTATATTAGGGATCCATGGGGTGTGTACATGAAGCTCAGGTTATACCCTTACCAAACATTACACAGAAAATTTTAATAAGGTCATAAAAGCAATGAGAGGGAAATGAGTGGGCATATCTTAGCAGGCCATGCAAGTGCAAGGAATATAAGGAATTAATAGGAAGAATAGATAATTTATGAGTTAATATCACAGAATTGGCGGGATAAGTCTTATGACTAGAATATTGGTGTAGGGGAGTATAGCTTTTTCAGGAAGGGGGGGAAGGAGGTCATGTTACATTATATGTCAATAATATACACCTTTTCTTCTGAGGTCCAGAAGGAGGTGAAATGTAGACCAGTTGAAAGTCTTTGGGTAAAAGTAAAAGGTGAAAAAACAGAAATGATATATCATGGTATGGGTCTATTGTAGACTACCAAATCATGATGAAAAAATATTCAAAACCCATGACCTGGTGGTAATAGAAGACTTCAATTATCTAGACATCTGTTGGAAAAGTAAAACAGCAAAACACAAAATAAGTTCCTGGAATATATCGTGGGCAACTTTTTGTCCCAGAAAGTGGACACAGCTATTTTAGACCTGGTTTTAACCAACATGGATGAATTGGTAGTAAATATGAAGAAAGAAGGCAGTTTGGGTGAAAGTGGTTGTTAAATGATAGCTTTCACGGTTCCTAAGCAAAGAAAAGTGAGAGGACTTAAAAAATTGGACTTATCAGACTCGAGGAACTGATAGTTAAGGTCCCATGGGAAGAAATCTAATAGAAAAAAGGAGTGCAGGAGAACTAGCAGTTTCTCAATGCGATAATCTCACAGGCACCACTAGAAAACTGTGCTGCTATGAAGGAATCCTAGGAATAATAATAAAAAGTCAGCATGGCTCCGTCAGGAGTCCTTTAATGACTGAAAAATCAAAAGGGAATAAGTGGAAAACATTGGCAAATTGCTGAGGATGAATACAAAAGGCTAGCATAAGCATGTAGGTACAAAATCAGAAAGGCTAAGGCACAAAATGAGTTACACCTAGCAAGGGACATAAAAGGCAATAAGAAGAGGTTCTTTAAAATCATTAGCAGCAGGAGAGACTCAGGATAGATAGTATAGTTTCTTTACATGACAAGAAAGGAGAGCTAATAACTGATGATCTCAACTATGCTGAGATGTTTAATGTGCATTTTGTTTCTGTTCACAAAAAAGTTTGTGAGCAAATGCTTAACACATTTAATATTAATAGGAGAAATGAATATAAGTCAAAATAAGGAAAGTACAGGGAAATAATATTTTGATAACTTAAAAAGTATTAAAGTTGGCCAGAGCCCAATGAAATTCATCTTAAGATGCTTCTGAAATTGCTGACATGAAATGAAACATCCTTAACTGTTTCCAATTATCTTTGAGAACTACTGGTGGATAGGTGAGGCCCCAAAGGACTGGAGAAGAGGAAATTAAGGCTAGGTCTACACTGGGGGGTGGGTGGCGGAGAGGGGAGGTCAGTTTAAGGTACACAACTCCAGCTACATAAATAACGTAGCTGGAGTTGATGTACCTTAAGCCAAGCTTGGTGCTATCTCTGCAGTGGGAGGTTGTCAGCCGACGGTCAGGGCAGTGTGTGTGTGTATGTTTCCAAGAAAAGGTTTAACGTCCGTGCCTTTACTGCTAGGACCGGGGTCCCATCGCAGAGGGTGGCCAGCAGGCCAACAGACGCCCCGTTATATAGGAAGAGCTTATTACATCTTAGATTTCAGCTGCTAGAATTTCATAATTCCTTCACAGCGGGCAGCCTTGAGGAAAGACTGAAAGATGCCCCAGTGGGTCCTGTCACCTGGGAGTGACACAGATCCAAACGCCCAAGCTCTTCCTATAACTGTCCCTTTAGACAGGCTGAAGTTCTTTTAAATTGTGCTTGGTTCTGTTACAGCAACTGAAGGAGTCAGGTTAAAGCTTAAACAGTTACAGGTTTATTGAGGAAGCTTATAAATCATATGGTTACAATGGCTATTGCTCTATTTCTTAACTATTAGCAAAATATAGGTCTTAAAAATGGTTACAAAGAAGATAAAGATAGAAAAATAGAAATAATGGTACCAAGTAACAGCTTACTCTTTCTATGTGTACACTTAAGACAGAGGACCACATCCAGGTACCATTTTTACCCCCTTCTGTGCCTCTCGACTCCAGCATGTCAGGCCAGGGCCGGTCCCTCAATTCCTAGGAAAGACGAAAATACGAGGTGGGCGTCCCCATAGAACCTCGGGAGGTCAAACACCTAACCCGACCAGCAGGTAGAGGGTAGAATGACACTCAAAGTGAGTGTGTGCTGGGCCCATCTTTTATAATCATGAGGTCACGTATTTCTCTTTCTTATCTGTCATGCCAATTGATGCTGGTCTGTCTGCTGTGAGACCAGTTCTTACAAGGGAGTTGTGAACTTAATTTACACTTGTAAGAGAGATTTGAGGTGATTAAATTTTGAAGTACAGGACATTGTTTTCTCAGTGGGAAATTCCTCTTCCTGGGACTGTGTGTGTTCGAATCAACATAGGTGCCAGCCGCAGCCTCGAGGCCAGCTTATTGACTTAGCTGCTCTCTATCCACATATCTGTGTTTCAGCTTCTCAGGATCAGATGAGCCAGCATAGACTATGCTGATATTATTGCTCTTTCTCTGCCCTGTGCTTCAGAGAGGCAAATAAGATGGATGATGTGGAGGCAGGCTGTCTGGCCACAGAGGTTGATGAGACAAAATGCTTCCATCAACTTCCCTTACTCCTTGCAACAGCAAGAAATACCAGCACCATGCTGACGATTTAGCATGTCTTTACTAATTTTCTAAATTGAACCCCGGAAGATTGATTTCCAGATCATTGATCCTTCAATAAGTGGAGATGTGGCCTAAGTATATATAAAAAGGGGAACAAAGAGGACTGGAAGGAATTTATAGACCATTCTGATACCTGGAAAGATACTGAAACAAACTATTAAACAAACAATTTGTAAGTCCCACTGATAATAGAAAGGTGTCTTTGCTGAGAACAAATCATGCCAAACCAGCTTGATTTTCTTTGATATGGTTAATGGTCTTACTGGATGATGGGGGGGGGGGGGGGTCTGGTACTATTCACTATTTTCACTGATGATTTTATAAGCACGCTCTCCATTCCATTGATTATTGGAACAGAGAGCCTGCTTATAAAATTTGCAGATGACACCAAGCTGACATGGGTTGTAAGCACTTGTAAGGATAGGGTTAAAATTAAAATGGCATAGACTAATTAGAAACTTATTCTGAAATAAACAAGATTCAATTTAATAAAGACGATTGCAAAGGACTACATTTAAGAATAAAAAATGCATAACTACAAAATGGGAAATGGCTCTCTAGATGGTAGTAATGCTGAAAAGGATCTGTGGGTTATAGAGGACCACAAATTGCACAGGAGTCAATGTAATGCATCTTCAAAAATGGCTAATAAAAAAGGTAGTTATCTTGCTTTACGCAGTACTGGTGAGACCTCAGTTGGAATACCAATTCTGGGTACGGTACGTTAGGAAAGACATGGATAAATTTGAGAGATTCTAAAGGAAAGCAACAGAAAGCTTAGAAAACCTGATCTCTTAGGAAAGCGTTTAAAAAATTGGTTACTTCCTGAAAAAAAGAAGACAGAGGAAGTGTTAATAAGTATTAAAATGTTAAGGATTGTTAAAGAGGTGTTCACTTGTTCTTCATATCTGCTGAAGGTAGGACAAGTAGTAATGTGCTTAATCATTAGTAAGGGAGATTTAGGTTGAATATTAGGAAATCCTTTCTAACTATAAGGGTAGTTAAGTTCTGGGATAGGTTACCAAGGAAGGTTATGGTTGTAGGCTATTAAGAATAAGTTGTACAAACACTTATAAGAGATGGTCTAGGATGGTTTACATTGTGCTGCTTCATTGTCATGACCTCTTAATGTCCTTTCCTGCCCAGCCTATGATACAGGCTGAACCTCTGTAGTCCATCACCTCAGGATCTGACCAGTGCTAAACTAGAGAATTTGCTGAACCGTGGGAGGTCAATATTGTAGTCAATGGATCTCTTTATTTTGCTGAGGCGAATAAAAGGAACAACTCTTGCAATGCTGCTTAATGATGTATGGCCATACTGAAACACCTTTATGTAAGCTTACACCTAGCCAAGGCTTATCAACTCTCTTTATAACAAAGTGTTAGTATTTGTATACAATTTTACTGTATTGACATAAGGAAATAAGTAGATAAAACATAAAAATCATGCTTACACATAGCAGCATTGCCAACACTTCCACAGCCTGTGTCTCTTTAGGGGTAATTTAGTGCTAAATAACACAGAAAC
Organism: Pelodiscus sinensis; assembly: GCF_052426305.1. NCBI lineage: Eukaryota > Metazoa > Chordata > Testudines > Trionychidae > Pelodiscus > Pelodiscus sinensis. Next base: position 46,425,462 of record NC_143058.1, on the reverse strand, counting down.
TGAGAACCAGGACTACTGCCTGTAAGCAAACTTTACAGGACTGCGGGAAATTTGGCCACACCTACGATAAGCAGACCTCTGCTGACTAAAATCATTCCGGACCATGGATGTTGCCAAACCAGAGTATGCCGGACTAGCGAGGTACAACCTGTACTCTGATTACACCCTTGATTTGGCAGCTAAATAAAATGCCAGATTTGAGAGACCAGTTACTTAGCCAACTATACCTCCGGTTTTCCTATCTACATCACTGAGGGTGTGACTGCACTGCAGCCTTACCTAATTGGATAGCTTATTTTGAGGTAATTTCAAAATAGCTTTTTTTATTTGTTTCTACACAGCACCAGATTTCGAAATAAAGTGCTATTCTGAAAAGTCCCTTAACCCTCATGGAATGAGGGTTACAGGGACACCGGAAAATCATGCTTATTTAAAAATCTATTTCAAAATAATGGGCTGCTTTAAAGATGCTGAATAGCTATTTCGGGATATTTCCAGTATCCTGAAATAGCTCCACAGTGTCGACATAGCCTTAGAAGTGTTAACCAGTCACCATAAATGGGGTCTACATAGATAAAGACTTGAATGGTTACATTTCAGCAACTGTGCTGCTTCAAAAGTTGTTTGTGCAAATCGCATGAGCTGCTGTCCATGCCCACTCTGTTGGAAACTTTTTCCTGGGATTTTGAATTAGTGAATGAACAGAAGCGGTTAGATCCACTCTGCCCTATATTTGCTTGGGTGGGACTGTAGAGCAATAAGACATGCAGCATGCAGGCATTGCTCTCGATGGATGCTGCTGAGCAAAACAATTTGATATTGTGCCTAGGCAAGAGTCTTTGGTACAATAAGTAAGATCAACACAAGACAAAACATCTTGAACCACAGTTATTGTGTGGTAACTGGTTTACACCTCACTCTGCCAGCAAGTTCTTGCTTCTGACTGCTGCAAGATGGTAGTGGGAAGGGAAGAAAAGTCTGTCAATTTAGTTTTGAGTTGCCCTCCTCACTATGTATAATTCTTGTGCTTGTTTGTTTTCATGTGTCCTTCCTAAAGGTACAACATGTAATTAACATGATTCTTCCATATATTGTGTTCTGTTTAGGTTCTCATACAGCCCTCATTATTGCAGTATCTGAGAGTTCTTTGAGAGAGAAGTCCCTGGGGTGCTCCACAGTAGGTGTACGTGTACCTCAGAACCTCAGAGCAGATTTTTGATAGCAGTGCATTGGGGCAGACTGCAACAATGCTATGCTGGCCTCAGATGTCCATGACAAGTGTGTTTCAGTGCCTCTGGCACTCACTCCCAATGAGACTGCCTACACTCCGCCAAATTAAAAGTGCGCACATCGAGGGACAGAGATCTCCACTTACAAATGATATTGACAGAGAAGGGCAAACACCCTTACTCAGATTGTGGCTCTGGGCAGATGGTCCCCAAAGAAACAGGCCACTTCACTACTGCAACAACCACGCTTGCTGAAACGGTGCTCAGTTGAGAGGCAGTCGGTTAACTCTGACAAGCCGTGCCTCAACACCTAATGATAGACTGGGTACTTCAGGCGCACCCTGACTCCATCATAAAAGTGCCACACAGGGCGCCCAACCAGAGGCAACAGGACACACCGTGCCTGTCTCACAAAGCACAGCACTGACTAGCACTGTGCCGAGTGCAGCGGCACTCCAAGCAGTTACCACGGCACCGCAGCTGCTGACAGGGCAACCACCTGCCACTACCCCCTCCCTCGATGCCCATAATAAAGCCCTATGCTGTGTGGTTTGCTCCTCTGGTGCTGCAGGCGCTATCATCTTTTATAACAGAACTGTCGGCATCTTACACTCCTACCATTAGCTACCGGGAGCACAGAGACCTGGCTATCTCTACCGTAAATGCTCCTTTTTTGGATGATTGCAAACAACCTCACTCACCACTATCCAATTATATAGCATCACTCTACCCCCTATCAACTAAGGAGGACAACAGCTTAGCGGTTTTTTCACTGCAGCTATCTGCATGTACAGAGGCATCAAGACTGTCATTTAATTCCTGCCAGCCCGACTTAACGAAAGCAGCTGAGACTCCCTGGGCACCAATGCCCTCCCTCTCTCCCCACGTGGCAATTGTGGAACCCATGACATCAACACAAGAAGAGAACACGCAAAATGAAGCACACGGCAAAAGCTCTCTCTCCCCTGACCCAATCCCCTCAAACGGGGAGTGGGACAAAATGAAATTGACTATCATCACTCCCCGAATTCGGCTTCAGGGGCATTACTAGACGCAAACTCCCCATCCTGTACGGATGAGGCCATCATGCTACCATCCTCCACAACCACTGAGGATTTATCTTTTTTTCAGGATCTCTTTAAAAGAGTTGTAACCAATTTGAACATTCCCATGGAGAAAGTGCAGGACATGCAACACGAACTTACAAATATCTCCAGGCGACACCTTCTGCAAAAATTGCCTTGCCAATTAACTCTATAGTACTCAAACTTGCAAGAACGTTGTGGCAAACACCTGCCTCAATTCCACCTACCTGTAAGAAGGCAGACTGCAAGTATTATGTCCCACCTAAGGGCTCAGAATTTCTGTTCGCTCACCCACCACCGAACTCACTTGTAGTGGATGCGGCTTAACAGAGGACTAAGCAACAAAACTGTTCCATGCTGTCCAATGAGGACAATAAGAGACTTGGGAAGAAAGTGAATGCATCAGCTACACTACAAATGAGAATAGCTAACTACGCCACATTTCTCAGCAAGTACGGTTTCAATAATTATGCAAAGTTCAGTGCCTTTATTGATGATATACCAGACAATAGGAAGGTACAATTCAGAGCGATTGTCTCAGAGGGCCAGGCAATATCATAGCTGATAAGGCTACAAGAACAGCAGCCATGGCAGTTATCATGCGATGAACCTCATGGTTCAATTAGTCTGCCTTCCCTCAAGAAATCCAATTGTCAGTCAAAGACCTGCCGTTCAAGGGAGAGAAGCTCTTCTCATAAAAAAAAAACTAATAGGTCCTCCACTCAATGAAAGACTCCAGGGTGACATTACGGTCCCTGGGGATCCAGACACCTGTAACAAGGAGAAGACAGTACAGCTATCAGCCATATCAGAGGCCAAGATACCCACAACCTATATACCACTACCAAAGGCAAGACCACCTGCCATATCAGCACTGTGGCTGTAGTACCACCATATTAGCGCCAACGGCGCCAAACTAAAACCTCCAACTGCCATCCCAACCAAATAAGCAATTTTGAGCCACTTGTCAAGAGACCGAAAATCATATTACCTCCTCCAGAGCTCCCAAATACTACCAAAACCTTCACTTATCACTTGCTGCCATTTCTTGACAAATGGCACACCGTCGCAGCTGACAAGTGGGTGATACAGAAAATCTCTTTTGGATACACTATCCCTTTCCTCTCTCTTCCCCCACCCCACCCCATCCCTCTTCAGGGACTCCTCTCATGAGATCATACTGCAGCAAGAGGTGGATTACCTGCTACAATTAGGAGCCATAGTACCAGTCCCGCTAGAGTTTCACAGGACTGGCTTTTACTCTCATTACTTCCTCACCCAGAAAAAAAACTGGCGGATGGCACCCAATTTTCGACCTGAGGGTGCTAAATGCATTTGTCAAAAGACAGAAATTCAAAATAGTCACATTAGCCCCCATTATCCCCGCTCTGGAGCTTGGCGACTGGCTTTCATCTCTCGACCTACAAGATGCATATTTTCATGTGTCCGTACGACCTCATAGACGTTTTCTCTATTTTACTCTAGGTTCATAACACTACCAATATACAATCCTACTCTTCGGATTCTCCACGGCACTGAAGTGCTAGCAGTGGTCACGGCCCACATCACGAAATGTGGAGTCACTGTTTATCTGTACCTTGATGATTGCCTCATCAAGGCAAGAACCAGATACGACTCCTACCACTGTACTCACCTGGTCCAATTATTAGGACTTCTGATAAATAAGAGCAAATCAGTGCTGACACCCACCCAGTCCATACAATTAATCGGGGCCCATCTCGATTCCACCACAGCCATGGCCTCCTTACCTACCAACAGGTTCCTCAGGATCAGCCGACTAGTGCATTCGCTCCATGTAATGCCACTTGCCACAGTCCATGGCTGCCTACAACTTCTTGGTCATATGACATAGTGCAACCTTGTGGTCCCTAACACATGCATTTATGGCATGCATTATGACATGCATTATGCATTTATGACATGCATTATGACATGCATCCAGGGATGGCTCAGACTCAATTACAAACCCAATATTCACCCAATGACCAAAACACTATCACTCCCATACGTGGTAAAGAGATCACTACAAATGGTGGACAAAACCATACAACCTCTGCAGGGGCATACCTTTTCAAAATCCAGAACCTACAGTTATCACCACAGATGCTTCTCCCACTGGGTGGGGAGTACACATGAGAGGACTCACAACCCAGGGCCTATGGACCACAGTAGAGAGGACATTACACAGCAATGTCCTCAAACTCAGGGCCGTATGGATGGCATGTCATCATTTCCTTCCCCACATCACTGGAACCCATGTCAGAATATAAATGGACAATACGGCCTGTATGTTTTAAATAAACAGGCAGGGAGGGGCACTATCACAGGCTCTTTGCAAGGAAGCCATAACACTCTGGAACTGGTGCCTCATGCAGAACATCTCCATAAGTGCATGCTACCTCCCCGCTGTCCTAAACACAACAGCGGATGCCCTCAGCAGGACCCTACCCGAAGACCAGGAGTGGGAACTTGATGGCTCAGTTCTGAGGGACATATTCATGTGATGGGGACAACCACATGTAGACTTATTCACCACCAAAGTGAACAAGAAATGCCCACTGTACTGCTCCAGAGCGGGCGTGGGGAAGCACTCCCTTGGAGACACTCTCATCCTCAAATGGGATGCATCCTTTCTCTACAGGTCCCTCCCCCTCCAACCCGCTTCCCCTTCTCAACAGAGTACTCATAAAAATACGGAGACACAAAGCGAGAGTGATCCTAATAGCACCTTGTTGTCCTCAACAACCATGGTTTCCCCTCCTAAAGAGAATGGCCCAACGCTGCCCAATCACCCTTCCACACAGTGCAATCATACTATCTCAACCAGGGACCACTACTTCTCACCCTCAATTTCCGACTTTTCACCTCAAAGTATGGTACCTCTTTGGTTCACGGGCGTCAAGCTGCAATGTTCATAGCAGGTGTGCAACGTCCTCTTACACAGCTGGGCTCCTATAACAAGAAGAACATACATTAACAAGTGGACTTGTTTTTACACATTGGGCAACTTCCTGCAATATATCACTGCAGGATGTCCCATTCCCCACAATCCTAGATTATCTACTGCATCTCAAGCAATCTGAGCTCGATCAAGAGTCCATCTGGCAGCAATAACGACCTTTCACATGCCAGTTGATGACATCAGTGTTTGCACATCCTGTAACTAAGCGCTTCCTAAAAGGCCTACAGGCTCTATACCCTGACAAAGAACACACCTTTGCGAAGCACTATGCACTTTCCTCTGGACCTCTCCACTACACAGGAGTAGCAAAAGCCATATTGCAAAGACCTTACCTACCTGATCCGAAGTCCCTGCCTCCTTAATACAAATTGCTTTGCAGTCACCTACTGTGGAGCACCCCCAGGGATGTCTGTTGAAGAGGAGGAGGTTACTTGCCTTCTTCGAGATGAGCATACCTGAGGGTGCTCCACTACCCTCCCTTCCTTTCCTCTACTTCGGGTTGAGAGTGCGGGTGGAGGGAAAGCTGTTCTCTCTCTATCCGGAACCCCGCATAGGAGAATTGAAGGGAGGGCGGTCACGTATGCGTGATGGTAGTGGGGGGGCCTGCGTGCCCCAATTCACTGCTATCAAAAATCCGCTCTGAGGTGCTGGGATGTACCTACTCCTACTGTGGAGCACCCTCAGGGATGCTCATCTCGAAGAACGTCAGTTACAGGAAGGTGAGTAACCTCCTGTTTTGCTGTAGTGCATTGAGCAATCTGATGAATTTCTGTCATTTGTGGTTAACTTTTTCTTGCCTTTTCCCCCTTGTGGGGAAGTCTTGTATAGTTTAATATTACGTATTTATAAATGAATACATGCTGCTTTGTGTTTTGTTAGAGAAGGCAAAGGCACATTTCACTTAAAGTGGTAGCTAGTTTCAGCTAGACTGAAATTTTTTTCAGTCTGGGACTGTCCACTAAGAAGGCTGTGATCTTGCATAGTTGAGCTTTACTCTTCGAGCAGTATTATTAAAGGTAGTAAGAGGTAGTAAGTAAGTTGTTGTACCTGCAGAGCAGAGTTGTTCAATGTGCTTTCTTTTGGTGCTTTAGGCAGTCTAATCAGTATTCTGGACCTGACCATTAAACAACTTTTAAGATAAGGATCAAGACCTTGAACTTGACTGGATAATCTGGGGAAACCAGTATCAAGCAGAAAACTTGTTTGATGTGCTTGTCATAGCTCATGTTGTGTGTATGACATGTTTGAACATTCTGTACTCTGAGTTTCTGAAGCAGTGATGGCTTCTTGTCCAAATATATTCCACTAGAAGATTTACCTGGCATTGCTTAGGATGTGTGTGGGAGTGCTGGAATCAGGGCAGGGGGATGGGAGGTGTGCAGGCTCAAGGGAGGAGGTCGGGGGCTCAGGAGTCAGGGCAAGGGGTTAGGATGGGTGGGGGCACAGTGCGGGGAATTGTGAGGGGCACAAGAGTTAGGACATGCAGTGGGGATTTCTGTGCGGGGGCACGGGTGGCTGGCAGCTGCTCCCTGGGATCAGCAGAGGTCATGCTGCCTGGTCAGCAGCATTCCTTCTCGAGGTTTTGGGGATGTTTGCATGCTACACCTCTGTCATCATTCTGGAATATAACTGTTCCTGTTGTCACAGCCCTCCCTTTCTGTTGGAGGAGAAACAATCACATTCTGCTCATATCCCATTGTCCTGGCACAACCAAACCTTGACTTTGCTTTAAGTTATGATAAGAGGAAGCTGCATACCAAATTTGGTGGTTGTAGCAAATTTGGTGATCCTAACTCCAAGAGGAGGAGTTCTTGCACAAACAGACTCACAGATGGGCAGACAGATGCACAAACTCTTTCAAATATATAGTAGATTACAGTAGTCCAGTGAAGAGGTGATGAAGGCAGTATAAGTGGTCATCATTCCTCAGGATGGAATGGAGTCTTCATACTTACTGGAGATGATAGAAAGCATCTACCATAGCTTTGATCAAATTAACTGATTTTTGCTGGGCTTAAAGTGGGAAACTGTGTCACAAATTCACTTTATTTTACAACACTTTATAAAGATTACAATAATGGCACTTTTATCCATAACACTATCTGAAAACTAAATACCATAACTGGATCTTCCCCAATTATATGTATTTAATCCTAGTAACTGGCTGTAATGTAGGAAGTATAAATGGTTTGCATATTATTTTAATAAAGATTTTAAATGCAGATTTAATTTTGCAATGGGTATTTTAAAGCTCGGAGATAATTGCATAGCTAAAGCTTGGTTGACTTTTTACTACTGTTGGCTCAGCAAATTTGGGTATAGGTATAATTTTGACTGATTAATTTATAGTTTTGAATTTAAGAGTGTAAAACACTATTTGAGCTGATTGAATGGACACACTTTTCTTTCATGATTGTATTTTGACTGTTTTATAACACCAGAGTATATTGATTTAAATCATCCAGAAAAAGTCATTGATTTAAATCAAATTCCCCACTGATATATCTTCACATATTTCTTCAAACGCTATTGCAAATCTAATAATTAAAACACGTTAATTTATAGCTCAGTAGAGCATTTTACAATGTCAAAGAATGTATACTTTGTGTAACTTTTTAAGGTAACTTTTTATTAATTTAGTAAATAGTGCATAATACTCGTCTCTATCAAGCTGCAGATGCAGCAACAGTACATTAGGAATGGTAAGAACCAGTGGCTTTTTTTTTTTTTTAAACGGTACTGCCCTGGAATACCGGCAACTCTTCTCTTCCCCCCCCCCCCCCCAATCCCCCAAGAAAAAAAAAGCACTGGTAAGAACTAAATTGCACACAAACACAATAGCACTTATATTTTGTTAAACTAAAGCTTACATGTTACATAAATGTTTCACATTTGCAATTGAAGCAGTCTCCTAAATTGTCAGCTGATAGCTGTCCTTAAACTCTTTTTTTTTTTAATTTTCAGATTTTAACTCTTAAGGGTATGTCTACACTAGCCCCCTAGTTCGAACTAGGAAGGCTAATGTAGGCATTCGAAGTTGCAAATCAAGCCCGGGATTTAAATATCCTGTGCTTGATTTGCATCTTCCTGGCTGGTCGCCATTTTTGAAATTTATAAGTCCGGACTAACTGCCCGCGTCTACATGCGGTAGGGACCTGGTAGGTCAAAATAAAGCCCTAGTTCGAACTACCTGTTAAATCTCATTCCAAGCTGCTCTGCTCCAGGTATCCGCAAGTCAGCCGCTGCTGAAACTGGCCAGCACTGACTACAGGAAGCCCGAGGCAGAGTTGCTCTGCCCCGGGCTTCCTGTAGTCAGCCGCTGGTCAGTTTTAGCAGCGGCTGAATCTGGATGCCCGTTCCGACTTACATACAGATTCAACTTAAGAACAAACCTACAGTCCCTATCTTGTACATAACCCGGGGACTGCTTGTACAAAGAGATTCCGAAGTGTATTAATATCTTGTGACTAGTTGTTTTATTATTATACCAATCCAGCAAATATTTATTGTTAATGAGGCTATATATTTTCTCTGTGTGGCTATCTTTTAAAGCTTGTCAAACATTTATGTATATAAATTTTACATTATGTATGATTATATTGTGGTTTTCATCATCTTCATTATTGTACCTAATTGATTCTCTCTTTCTATTAATGCTCAGGCAAATAACAAGAATTAAACTGGTATGGGGGGTATTGATAATGACATGATGGTCCCACAATATAAGCAAAATTCTTAACATCCCAAATGTAGCTAACACATGTTTTTCATACCAGATATCTTATGAGAAGCTAATATCTCAAAACATAAGCAGTTGGGTGTGAGTTTTGAATTCTTGTGCTGACTCAGGGCAGCTGCCAGTACTATTTCTGTGGCAGATAATCCAAGACAAAAGTCTGTGAATAGTCAGGCTGAACTAACCCTGGAATTGAGGCTAATACTTGTTTCAGTTTAGTTAACTGCTTGTGGGATCTATTCCCAATTACCGTATTTTCCGATGTATAAGGCGATTGGGCGTATAAGACGACCCCCTAATTTTTTCGGCTTTGCTCCCAGTGCCTCTGGTCTGCTGGGGACCGTATCCAGCAAACCAGGGACACCGGGAGCAAAGTCTCTGAGGATGCCCCGGCAGCGGGACAGCCCCGGCGCGCCTGGGCTGCCCCGCCGCCGGAGCCCCTCCGCGGCTTTGCAAAGCCTCAGGGGAAGCCAGTGGCGGGGCAGCCCAGGCATGCCTGGGCTGCCCCGCTGCCTGTATACCCGGCATATAAGACGACCCCCGATTTTTGGGGGATGTTTTTTAACATCAAAAGTCGTCTTATACGCCGGAAAATACGGTACCCACTTTTTTAAAGTAACTGTATGAAGGAGAAACTATTTCTATATATTAAGATATAAATTTCCATGAAAACCCTAAAAATTGCAGTTTGTTTTAATACAAGCTTAAGTGAATATTTAAGTAACAAATATTTTGCAAAATGTTAGCAATATTATGCTTTCTCTTTAAACATTTTTAACTGATTAATGTGGCTTTTCAGATTCTTAATGCTCCTTAGTTGGCAAATTGTGCCACAAATAAACTTAGATTATAGTTGATTTGAGGACTGAGCTTTTCATAAGTTTTCCTATATAGTGTGAACACATCAAAACACAGGTGCCTGCAATATAGAAAACAAACAAAAAAACCAAGATAAATATAAGCCACTTTGTTTTTGGATTTTTAAACCAGTTTGTACTAAAAATATCCCGGGTCTTAACAAAAGAAGTATTATTCAGGTTTTTTGACTTTTTACCCTACTTTTGCATCATTCAAATATACAAACCCCCCTCGTTTTATTAGGAAAATACATGCATTGCATGAGATATATGTATTACAATAATACATTAGTCTGTGTGTATATGCAAAGCTGCCTGTTGAAGTAAGGCTACGTATTAATCTAGAAGATGGAAGGACAATAATTTTTGAGGGGCTACACTCCAAGATTTTGGAAGGCCATACTCTTCCTTGGCATTAATGGAGGAGGTGCAGTGTCTGGGATGGAGATTGGGTGCAGAAGGGAGCTTGAGGTGAGGGATTGAGGTACAGAAGAGCAAGTGGAGTCTGGGATTGAGTTTAAGTGTAGGAGGCAGTTATAACCTAGGTCAGGGGACTGAGGAATTTGTTGAGCAAAAAAAAAAAAAAGTCTGAAATGCGGTCGTGACCCCTTTAATTTCCAAGTGTCCCAAGCGGGCTTCTATTGACAGGTATCTAAAAGGGTGTTATAAGGAGGAAGGAGAAAACTTGTTCATCTTGGCCTCTGAGGGTAGAACAAGAAGCAATGGGCTTAAACTGCAGCAAGGGAGGTATAGGTTGGACATTAGGAAAAAGTTCCTAACTGTCAGGGTAGTCAGACACTGGAATAAATTGCCCAGGGAGGTTGTGGAATCCCCATCTCTGGAGATATTTAAGAATAGGTTAGATAAATGTCTATCAGGGATGGTCTAGACTGTATTTGGTCCTGCCATGAGGGCAGGGGACTGGACTCGATGACCTCTCGAGGTCCCTTCCAGTCCTATGATTCTGTGACGGCCACCATTTTCAAGGGGGCTCAGGGCAACTGCCCGGCTCGCACACCCGTAAGACAGGCCTACGGGAGGGGAAAAGGGTGTAAGTGTTCGGTTTGTAACCTAGAGTAAAAGGGGATTGTGATCTGGGCAGAAGATTTGGGTGCCAGATCTGGGGAGGAGGTATGGGTGCAGGAGGGGGGCAGAGGGCTGGGAAAGAGAGGATCTGGGGTGCCAGAGGCAGGATCTGGCCAAGAGACTTAGTGGCTAGCATCCCAACCAGCCAACCTGCCAGCCTGCTTGCAGAGCTAAATGCTTGAAGAGCTTGAAAAGTTTCTCAGCCAGCCAGCCTTCCTGACCCACACCTGCACAGGTTGTTCGGTCATGTGCTTGTGTGAATAACTGAGCCAGAAGGGAAGGAGCTAGTGCTTCATGGGTGCCTGTTATTCAGTCAGGCTTCTGTCATTGGCCAGTTTCTACCAGAGGCCAGCCAATGGGATTGTGCTGGGGGCAAGAGCTACACTTGAACACCCCCTCACCCCCTTCACAGTTTTCAAAGAAAAATGGCCCTGCAGCCACTTCTGTGAGTGGTGTGCAGGGATGCAGGACAAGCAGGGGAGCTCCACAGTGTCCGTGGGATGGATCCAGCCTGCAGGCTGTATTTTGCCCAGGCATGGTCTAGAAGATGTACCCAATAAACAAACAAGTGCACAGGTAAGCTCTGAAGTGCATGCATATCTGAATGTACTGGTGATTCACACCCATCATGTACACTGGAGGTGGGCAATCATTTTTGTAGGGGAGCCACTTAATGAATTTTGGTACATGGTCATGACCTGGCTTCACCCCCAGAAGGAACGGGCCTGGGTGAAAGGGCAGGGCTAGAGACTGGCATCCCCCCAGAGCTGTCTGGGACCGGAGGCTTTAAATTAAAAATATGGCAAAGAACTTGCGGCTCCTGGCCCTGCTGCTACTGCATTGTCTGGCAGCTGCCCAGGGTTGCTGCAGCTATTTAAAGGGCTTGCAGCTCTGGCTCCTGCTGCTGTGCCATCAATTGTAAATTTGGTGGCATGGGCAGCAGGTTATGAATAGAAAGCAGCCAGATGCAGTCTGCATGCTGGATCGAAGCATTAGGCTGGCCAGATTGAGCCCCTGGGCAGCATCTTGCCCAACCCTGTTGTACATATTAGTATCAACTGTTAGTGGATAATGGATTAAAGATTTGGTATGGTAAAATGGGGAAGAAAATGAAAATCTGTATTGGAATATGTTATAGAACGCAAGGAAGTATTTAAAAGTTTTTTAAAAATACAAAAACAAGAGAAAAGGATGAAGGTCAGTGTATATGCTGCCACTGGTATGGGCCAGTTATTAAATGTAAATATTATTAAGCACAACCCACTTCTTCAGATGAATGGCGTTTAAGGTGTCAGTCCATTTTTCAAATAAATAGCACAGAAAGGAGATTGTGGGGGAGAGGAGAGGAGGAAAAAGAAGAAAAAAGGGGAGAGATTGTCAGTGTCCATGCTAAATGAAGCTGATAAGAATACTTAGTATCCACTTTAAATATCCTTTGTTTGTTTTTTTTATGTCATTAGGATGTGGAATGTAGCAGGCCATCCAGCCAATGTCTTTGTTTAGACTTCTGTTGTAAGAATCAAACTTGTAAATGAAATTAAGTTCTGTAGTTTCCCAGTCAAGCTTCCTTTTGAAATTGGTTTGAGATAATACAGTTACTTTGAGATCTATTAATGAGTGCCTAGACAAGTTAAAATGTTCCCCTGCAGGTTTCTGTGTGATGCCTTTTCAGATATTTGATTTGTGTTCATTAATTCTTTCTCAGAGACTATCCAGTTTGGCCAGTACACATGGCAAACGGGCACTGCTGACACTTGATGGCATAGATCACATTAGTGGATCTGCAGTTGTACGAGCCTCTGATGTGGTGGTTAACAGGATTAGGTCCTGAGATGATATCGCCTGTGTAGATGTGTGGACAGAGTTGGCATCAGGGTTGATTGCAGGGGTGGGTTTCTGGATGAGTATGATGGAGGTGTGCTGCGTGATTGTTGGAAAGAATTTGTTTGAGGTTAGGGGGTTGTCTGTACATGAGGATTGGTCTGTCCCCCAAGACTTGTGAGTGTGAGGGTCATTTTCCACGATAGGTTGTAGATTGTTGATAATGCACTTGGAGGGGTTTAAGTTGGGGGTTGTAGGTGATAAGTGGTGTCCTGTTGTTTTCTTTGTAGGGCCTATCTTGAAGTAGCTGATATCGGTATACTCGTCTTGCTCTGTCAATCTGGTTTTTTACTTCTCCAGGTGGGTATTTCAATTTTAAGAGTGCTTTATATAAATCCTGAAGGTGTTTGTCTCTGTCTGTGGGACTGGAACAAATCCAGTTGTATCTTAGGGCCTGGCTGTAAACAATTGATTGGGAAATGTGTCTTGGATGGAAGCTGGAGGCATGTAGGTAAATGAAGCAGTCGGTAGGTTTCTGGGATAAGGTGGTGGAAATGTTGTGTAATTGTACTGTATTGTCAAGGAAGTGGATCTCTTGTGTAAAACGGTCCAGGCTGAGGTTAATGGTGGGGTGGAAGTCATTGAAATCCCTGTGAAATTCTTCAAGGGTCTCCTTCCCGTGGGTCCATATGATGAAAATGTCATCAATGACGTTACTTAATGGACACAGATCAGATATCTGAAAAGGCAACACCCAGAAACCTGTTGGGGAACATTTTAACTTGCCTGGGGACTATTTAATAGATCTCAAAGTCACCGTATTATCTCAAACCAATTTCAAAAGACCAGCTTGACAGGAAAACTATAGAAACCTCCCCCCATTCCACCTCTCCGCTATTTATTTGAAAATTGGACCAACCCCTTAAACTCCATTCATCTGAAGAAGTGGGTTGTTCCTATCTACATTTTTTGTTAGTCTTTAAGGTGCTGCAAGACTGTGGTGTTTAAGTTTTTTCCAGATACAGACTAACTTGGCTACATCTCTGAAACTTTTTAACATATCAAACTGAGTAAGGAATATAGAAGAACTTATTGGAGTGGATTAGTTGGTTGGCTGTGTGGGATGGAGGGAATCATAAAAGCTGACCATAACAAATAGTTGATTTGTAAAAAGAAGAAAAAATCTGAGTTGTTAACTTCAGGCAATAACAATGGAAGTTGATTCAGGATTCTATTTTTCTTCAAAAACTGTGACATGAGGTTAAAAAGCAAACATTTTATACTTTGTGCCTAATATGTCACCTACAGATTTTAAAAATTGTGATTTTTTTTTTCTACTTTTGTGTGAAGCAACATACTGACTGCTTACCGTAGGGCTTTTCCTGTTTACTATTAGCTTTTACTTCAAACCAAAGATGGTTAGATTAACTTATTTTACCTTTGAAATAATACATTCAAAATAACTGAAGACTTTAACTGATGGATTTTAGTAAAATTATTTTCAAAGCAATTCATTTTATGAATAGCTTCCCCTTTAATTGGGACTTTTAAGTCCTAAAATGTTTTTTATCTTTTGCAAATCGTTAGCTAATGAGAATCTACACTGCTCACATTTCCAAAATTGCAATTTTACTTAACTCTTTTCTTTGTTTCTAGTGCACACATAACAAATATATTTTCATGGATCCATGTGGTGAATGGCATCCACCACTGCATTTGTCCCTCCATGATTAACACAAACTTGTAATGAGAGGTCTATAATCTTCAGAGTTATAAATGACCAACATTTTAGCAAAAAGGTTGATGGTTTGAGGGGGAATACAAATCAGGATTGCCACTAATCTCTTCCCAAAGGTACAGAAGGAGCAAGTCCTTACATTTCCTTAAATTTTCCATAGCTTGATTGAACTTTGAGTTGTTGAACATTTTACTCTGTTCTGTCTTCCCATAAATGCATAATCTATGTTGTGCTTAAGTTCTCACTGTCATAGCAATAATCAATCACTGTGCTAAGTACAAATACTATGGTTGTCATTTGGTCATTGGCCACAGCCTTTCTGTTATATACTTTTAATTACAACATTCTTTAACTTGTCCCACAGACACAAGATCATTCCATACAAAATTCCTTTTCATGGGAATTTTTATATTTTATTCCGCACTTAACTCTTTAAGTCTTTTCAACTACATCCCATGGTTCTTCCTTGGCTAAGACTTTTGTGTCAGATTCCTCTCTGTGGAAAATTATATAAACATACTCCTCCAAGATGATTTTGAGAATTTATTTTCTTATCTGGGTGTGGGACAGAACCATACCTGGAGGTCAGAGCATTGTTCTCTACAGCCTTAATATCTGGAGCCTTAGGTTGTCACTTTGGGCTTTTAGGATTACAACAAGGAACAAGACGTCATGGACTTGTGACCATTGAGAGATGCCAATGTTGGATGTTAAAGTGGGAAATTGAGTCACAAGTCCACACAATTTAGGCTTAATTTTTGCCTTTGTACAATTTCAGACAGAAGTATTGCCACTTACAAAGTCTGAATATATACTAATGCTAATAACAAACACGATGGAATCAGTAAATGGGCCTAATTTACTGCATTCCAGGGCTCTGGAAAGTTCTTCCACCTTCCATGAGGGTCATCACCATCTCTTGTCCTTCAGTCCTATTCTTGCAGTTTCTGGTGCAGTGTTTCTCTAATTGGGCTTTGTCTACTTGAGACTTTTATACATCTCTGTAGTACAGATTACTTAAGCTTTATCCATAAGGTTTTTACCACATCACCCCTTCATTGGGGTGGGGATGGGGGGAATGTAATCTATACATTGTGAACACACAAACTTCAGTTGATAAACTAATGCATTTTTTCCTGCTGATTTTGTAGTTTGGGGGTCATTTCATTTTATTTACACCCTCTTCCTAGCTTTCCCAGAAAATGGGGATTTTTTTTATTATATGTTTGTGTTTTTTTATGTATCTCTTCCAACTTGACACATTATGTGTCTTGCCAGCAATAATATTTTAAACATAACAGCAACTTATATAAAATTTTTTGCAAAACTATGCTTATGCCAGGCAAGGATCTGCCCTAAGTGTTACCTCCTCTAAACTCATTCACTATTTATAGTTACAGATTATTAACATATAGCTTAAAAAGCTCTTAATTTTACCATTTAGCAATTTTTCATTTTATATTTCTGTACCTGTAGGTCATTTTTCTACTCCTTAATCTACTGTAGGGACTGGTATTTATGGAAAACATAACCCTTTTCTGTGAGTAATTTATTGTCTTTAAACATATGTTCTTCGAGTGATATCCCCATGAGTGCTCCACTCTGGGTGCTGGTGGATCCTTGCGTCGATGTCCAGAGATTTTTCTAATAGTGCCATGACGCACATATGCCCTGGCACCTCCTCATGCTGCTGGTGTCCATTAGGCACATGTGTGGTGCGGCCTCCACAGTTCCTTCTTTACTGTTCTCCGTGACGGATGGAGCTCCATTCTCTTGTCCCTTTTACAAAGAAACAACAACAAAAATAGTTCTCAGTTTTCCTTGTCTTTCCAAGTTTTGAATCCCTCCCGCTACCTTAAAAAAAAAAAGTTATTTTTTCTTCTGCCTTCGTCGTTCACATGGACTTTATTTTTCCCTCATGCCTGAATCCTCAGGCTTTAAACGGTGAGAGTCCTGCCGAGAGATTATGCCCTTTTCTGATAGGTCAGCTGGGTCACATAGCAGCCACCAGAGCTAGAACTGGGGCCACAGTGAGACCCAATCACTTTCCATACCGATCTCCAAAATACTTTCCCATCGGTTCAGCCTTCAATCCCCATTTGGGACCTTAATCACGTCATTAAGAGTTTGAATAAACTGCTCTTTGAGCCTCTAGCAACTTGCTCATGCTTATACCTATCCATGAAAGGCCACCAGAAAGGCAATATAACCTCCAGCAGGAGGAGGGGGAGCTTGCAGCATTAATGGCAGACCCTCTCCCCACCATACAGTATTCACTAAGGACAGAGTAACCCTTCGGCCTCACCCCAAATTCCTCCCGAAGGTCCCTTCTCCCTTTCATATTAACAAACTCATACACTTGCCCAAGCCGCACGCTGATCTATTCCAAGCTGCATGGCATATCCTTGATGTCCACAGAGCACTTACGTTCTATGTAGATCAAACAAAATCATGGAGAAAATTTTCCAGACTCTTCCTATCCTTTGCCAAATGTTCCAAGAGCTAAGCGGTCTCTTCCCAGAGGATTTCCAAGTGGATCTCATCATGTACCCACAACAAACAACCACCAGACGCTGTCACTGCCCACTCAACCCGGGCCATGATGTCCACAACTGCTTTCCTCAAAAACGTGCTTCTTCTTCGAGTGATGTCCCCGTGGGTGCTCCACTACAGGTGTCAGGCTCGTCCCGGCGCCGCAAACCGGAAAGTTCTTGCTAGCAGTAGCCCCCTCCGGAGGACCGCGCATGTGCAGAGCGTCCCGCGGCGTTCGCGCCTTTTCTGCGTCGCGCGGTCCGACCCGCCAGTTCCTCCTAACCGTCCACGGCCGCAGACGGATTTGGAACACGCTCCTCTCCTGAGGAGAAATCGCATTATTTCTATATTTCTATATTCTTTCCCAGTTAGCCCCTTCCTACTTAGTGTTAGTCAGTTATTGTCTTAGATTAGTTAGTTAGTAGTTAATAGTTTAAAAAAAAAATTCCTTTCCCGTTATAAACCCTGAGGGACACTCCGGCGAGCCCCTCAAGTTGGTCTTTCCCCGAGACCTCCTCAGTAGACATGCCCGGCTCTCCGGGATTTAAGAAATGTGCTTCGTGCGGAGAGGCCATGCCCGTCTCCGATGGCCACTCCCGTTGCATTCGCTGCCTAGGAGAAGGTCACATCCCCCAGAAATGTGGTCACTGTGCCAAGTTAACTGCACGCACAAGGCGCGACAGAGAAATGCGCCTGAAAATGCTGCTTTTCAATAAGGCTCTCCAGCCCCCGTCAGCAACAGAACGAGAGGCTCCGGGTGCGCATAAGTCCAAGGACGGAAGAGGCTCTGCTCCGTCCAAGAGCCTAAGTGCAGCAGACGCACGAGGCTCGTCGGGCCACCCTCCCACACAGGGAGCGGACAAGTTATCGAAAGCCCGCAGCACATCAGCGCTGAGCCCCGCACTCTCAGTGATATCGGTCCCGCCAGGCCGCCCGGAATCGGCACCATCATTGGCGGCACCAAGTTTCCGAGCGGCACCGCAGCCAGATACGGTGCGGTCCTCGGCACCGTGGCACTCGGCACCGTTGCCTCATGATCGCTCCCAGGCTAAGCCGGCACCTGGAGTCGACCCGGCACCGAAGCCTAAGCAGGCACCGAAGACTAAGCCGCAACCACCTAAGGCACCGGATACGGCACCGAGAAAACACTCGGCACCTAGGTCATCCCATTCAAGACCTAGTGATGCAGCTATCCCACACACTCAGGGCACGTCTGCACCAACCCGCACCGACCAACCATTGTGCGCGGCTGAGCCGGCTCCGTCTGTCGTTTCAGCACCGGCCCCTGCGGCCCTACAACCCCACGTCTCTGGGATTGATACGGCTCCACCATCCCCATCTTCTGCGCCTCGGTCACCACACCTTCCGGGAGAAGTCTCTGACGTTGCCTCAGTTGCCTCCATTCCGGGTAGCCCAGTCCCCCAGGCTCTACCATCCACGGCGGTGCCGACTAAGGCGCAAAGGAAGACCCACCATCCTCGCACACCTTCTCCAGGTTCAGATAGGGCGACTTTCTCCCCTGGACCATCGCTCTCACCACCTCAAAGACGGCGGGACCACTATTACAATTATTCCCCTACGCATCGCTATTACAGATCCCCAAGGCGATCCATTACACCGCCTCACTATCACCGCACATACTACTCGAGATCTCCGTATCGTTACTCATACCGCTCACGATCACCGTGATCTTCTCCTCGCTCCCGTTACTATCGCCACAGGAGCGCCGCTTCTTACTCTCCGCAATATTCACACCGTGGTTCTCGCCATCGTGTGCACACCTCGCCTCATTCTGATCGTTCACGTTCAGTCACAAGGCGCTCACCCTTGTCCCCAGACCGGCAACAATTATATTCGCCATGGCCGACTACCCAGGACTCTATTCCGCCGGCTCAACGCCCACCAACGCCTACCGGGGATGCGTCGTCAACCTCTGCCCCGCATGACGATACCACTCAGTCGCCGGTGGCAGAGCACCAGCCCGTGGCCTCTCCGACAGATGCCGCTTCCTCTTCCCCGGACGACGCGGTGTTTAACGACGAACCTCCTCTCGTGGACAACTACAAGCAATTTGAAAAGTTCATGAAACGGGTAGCACATTCACAAAACTTAGGTACCTCTGGAGCACCACCAAAACACCATGCCCTCCTTATAAACTTACAACAGTCCAGCAAATCAAAACTAGCTCTCCCTTTCGATGCCGCTATCCTGGAAGTAGCTAATGACATCTGGCAAACCCCGGCATCTATACCCCCTACCAATAAACGCACGGACAGGAAATACTTTATTGATGCCAAAGACGCAGAATTTCTTTTTACTCACCCCGTACCAAATTCCATCGTTGTCGACGCAGCCCAACAAAAGGCAAGGTCCGCACAAGCGAGAAATTCCACCGCGGACAAAGAAGCCAAGCGTCTGGACTTGCTCGGCAGAAAGGTATATTCGTCGGCAACAGCCACATTAAGGATGGCAAACTACTCCGCCCATCTTGCCAACCATGACTTCGATAACTACTCGAAGTTGGTGCCGTTGATACAACATCTTCCACATTCCAAAAGGGACGTACTGAAATCCATTGTGCAGGAGGGTTACACAGTGGCCCGTAATGCACTCCAGATATCTCTGGATATTGCTGACTCAGCTTCCCGCACTACGGAGACATCGATCGTCATGCGACGTGACTCTTGGCTGCACCTGGCTTCTGTGCCAAAAGATCTACAGCCTAAGGTGGAAGACCTTCCATTCGACCGAGCATCCCTGTTTGCCCAAAACACGGATCAAGTGTTTCACTCCGGAAAAGACTCCCGAACCACGTTAAGAACTCTCGGGATGTACACTCTGCCTTTCAGGCGCAGGAGAGCTTGGCCGTATAACAGACAAAGGCCTCCTCCTTCTTCTTCTTTTTATTCCAACCAACGCTTTAGACCTTACGACCAACATAGACAAAGGCAGCGCCCCCAACGCCGCCGCCAGCAGCCTAACAAAAATCACAACCAGCAACAACCTCGGCAGCAAGTTTGATGGACTTGTCGAGGGTCTGCGTATCATCCCCCTACTGGAATCCCCAACACGAGTAACCAAGCTCTTCCACCGCCATCTGAACCCTTACTCTCTTTGTTGGTTCACCATCACCACGGACCGTTGGGTCAGGGAGATCGTAACCTCTGGGCTTACCATTCCGTTCTCCACTTTACCTCCCACCAACCCCCCATCCCTGTCCCTTTTCAGGGACCCCTCTCACGACTCCCTGTTACGTCAGGAGGTCATGCACCTGCTTACCATAGGTGCGGTGGAAATAGTTCCTCCCGAGTTCCGAGGCAGAGGTTTCTATTCCCGGTACTTCCTCACCGAGAAGAAGTCGGGGGGATGGAGACCGATCCTAGATCTTCGCGGCCTCAACCGCCACCTGTGAAGACACAGATTCAAGATGGTTACTCTGGGTTCCATCATCCCAGCACTACAGAGGGGATTGGTTCGCGTCCCTCGATTTACAGGACGCATACTTCCATATTGCCATCCATCCAGCTCACAGGAGATTTCTACGCTTTACCGTGGGAGACGATCATTACCAATACACGGTGCTCCCCTTTGGCCTATCCGCAGCCCCAAGAGTGTTTTCAAAGACCATGGCAGTCGTAGCTGCGTACCTCCGTCGAGCCGGCATCACCATCTTTCCCTATCTCGAAGACTACCTCCTCACGGCCCCTTCGAGACAAGAGGCCGAGACCGCAGTTACCACTACAAAAGGTATCTTCAAGACTCTTGGACTAATTATCAATCTTCCAAAATCTACTCTGATTCCCGCCCAGTCCATCGTTTTCATTGGAGCCAAACTAGACTCTACCACCGCTATGGCGTACCTTCCTACAGACAGAGCCGACGCCATCCGGGACCTATCGAGCGTCTTGCTTATGGCCCCGGCAGTCTCATACCTTACCTGCCTGAAGCTGTTAGGCCACATGGCCTCCACCACGTATGTCATAACCTACGCTCGCCTCCGCATGCGATGTCTGCAACATTGGCTCCTCGTAGCCTACAAACCGGGAATTACCAATATCAACAGTTTCACACCTGTCCCTGCCCGTGTCAAGGAATCGCTCGCATGGTGGCTCCAACTGGCCAATACTCTGACGGGTGTTCCCTTCCGGATCCAATCCCCGTCAATTCAACTTACCACGGATGCGTCCCTTGTAGGCTGGGGGGCACATATGCTACACTATCGGGTCCAAGGATTATGGTCCCACCAAGAATCCCTACTTCACATAAACTTCCTGGAACTCAGGGCAGTTTTCAACGCTTGTCGCCGCTTCGTCCACCAGATACAGGGAACCACTCTACAGGTCCTTACGGACAACATATGCACTGTATACTACATCAATCGACAGGACCTTGTGTGCGGAATCAGTGCGCCTTTGGAACTGGGTGATTCGTCACAATGTCACACTCACAGCCTCCTATCTCCCCGGCAAAACCAATACAATTGCGGATGCACTCAGCAGATCCTTCCATTCCCAACACGAATGGGAACTCCTTCACTCCGTAGCCCGCAATCTGTTCCAGCTATGGGGCTACCCAGAGATCGACCTCTTTGCTACTCACGACAACAAGAAATGTCGCGCTTACTGCTCAAGAGCGGGCATAGGCACCCAATCGATGGGGGATGCCTTCCTGCTCAGGTGGGGAACATACCATCTCTTATACGCCTTTCCCCCAATTCCACTGATACCCCGAGTAATAGAGAAGATACTATCCGACTCAGCGACAGTAATCCTGGTGGCCCCCTTCTGGCCTCGCCAGACATGGCTCATGCAACTCATGCAGATGTCGGTATCCAGACCTCAACGACTTCCATGGATCAGCAACTTGATCTCGCAGCAAAACGGCAATCTTTTCCATCCGGACATCGACCGTTTGCACCTGACAGCTTGGCTCCTAACTGGCTCCAAGGCCTAGAGCTAACCTGCTCCCAAGCAGTCAGGGACGTACTAGTACAAAGCAGAGGCCACAGCACTCAACGATCTTACCTCTACAAGTGGCGTCGCTTCTTCGCTTGGTGCCAATCACAAACCATCAATCCCCTCAAAGCCCATATTCAGTGCATCCTAGACTATGTACTTCATTTACATTCGCAAGGCTTGGCTGCTGCTTCCCTAAGAGTACACTTGGCAGCAATTTCGGCCTTTCACGCTCCAATAGAGGGTTTTTCCGTCTTCTCTCATCCACTTATGAAGAAGTTCCTCAAGGGTATTTCGAATCTCTACCCACCGCATAGACCTATCTCACAACCATGGGACCGTACCCTCGTACTGGACACTCTTACCCGCCCACCATTTGAACCACTTGCAACTTGTGATTTACAGACTCTCACAATTAAAGTTACCTTTCTCCTTGCGATCGCCTCAGCTCGACGAGTCTCCGAGCTCGCGGCACTCTCTGCCGATCCTCCCTACACAGTATTCACTCAGCAGGGAGTCTCACTGAGATGTCATCCAGCTTTCCTGCCAAAGGTTAATTCGTCATTCCACGTCAATGAGCCTATAGTCTTTCCTACCTTCTACCCCAAGCCACATGCTACACCTGAGGAAGCCCGCTGGCACACATTAGACGTCAGAAGGACGTTGGCATTCTATTTAGACAGAACGCGTCCCTTCCGGAAGTCTCCGTGATTACTATTGTCACTGGCGAATCGCTCTAAAGGTCATCAACTGTCATCACAACGTATTTCGGCACATATCGTTAACTGCATCACTCGTTGCTATGCCCTCAGGGGCAGGTCTCTACCCTGTCCACCAACCGCACATTCAACCAGGAGTATGGCCGCCTCCACGGCTTTCATGAAGAACGTATCGCTACGGGACATATGCCATGCAGCTACATGGTCGTCCTCATCCACGTTTGCTCGACATTATGCCCTTGACCGTCTCAAAGCGGAAGACATAGCAGTCGCTCAGGCAGTTCTTTCTTCTGTGCACAAGTAATTCCAAAGCACGACCAGCGGTTAGATGACTGCTTCATACTCACCTGTAGTGGAGCACCCACGGGGACATCACTTGAAGAAGAAGAAATTGTTACTCACCTTGTGCAGTAACATCTGTTCTTCGAGATGTGTGTCCCTGTGGGTGCTCCACGACCCGCCCTCCTCCCTGCTTCGGAGCTCTGTCTTGTCTCTTTCAGATGTTCCGGCTAGGAGGAACTGGCGGGTCGGACCACGCGACGCAGAAAAGGCGCAAACGCCGCGGGACGCTCTGCACATGCGCGGTCCTCCGGAGGGGGCTACTGCTAGCAAGAACTTTCCGGTTTGCGGCGCCGGGACGAGCCCGACACCTGTAGTGGAGCACCCACGGGGACACACATCTCGAAGAACAGATGTTACTGCACAAGGTGAGTAACAATTTCTTCTAGAGGACATTTGCAAGGCAGCCACCTGGTTATCCGACTACATGTTTGCAAAATACTACAACTTACCTCTGCCATCATGTCATCTATGGCTGTTGGACAAGCGGTGTTATCCTCCAAGACAGTGGCAGAGCTCCAAACCCGCCTCCACGAATTGACTACTGCTTTGTAGTCACCCAGAGTGGAGCACCCATGAGGACAGCACTCGAAGAAGAAAAGAGAGTTACCCTGTGCAGTAATGGGGGTTCTCCGTCCTTCCCTTGTTTTGGAGCCCTCTTAGTCCAGTGGCAAGAGTGGAGAAGGAATGGAGGGGGGCCATGCAGCGTGTATGCGCCTAATGGACACCAAAGGCACAAGGAGGTGCCTGGGCGTGTGCACAGTGCAGCAGAGCACTGCTAGAAAAATGGCACCAGCACCTAGAGTGGGACACATCTCAAAGAACCTCCATTACTGCAAATGGTGAGTAACTCTTTTTGAAAGATCCTTTTTTTTTCCAGTGTGCAGTTTTGTTTGTGAATCATTACCAAAAAAATTATCAGAAATTTTACTGTTGCGTTTTGAGGGATGTCTCAGTTTTAGGACTCTGACATTTTAATGGTACTGAGCAGTAGTTTGTAGTTAGCTTGGTAAAAATAATGTTATTAATAAATCAGTGTTTGGGTCTTTAATCTGAATCGAAAGCATTTATTAAATGATTTATTAAGCATTAATGTTAAGTGTGGGAGAAGTCTAAGCTAAGGATGTTAAAGAGCAGTTTTTTGGCTAATCGTATAGTCGATACAATTTGTATCAATTACACAATTAGTTGAGAAGGGCCGCTCTGCAGAGCTGCAGCAGGGGTAGCTCCTGGAGCTGGCTTTGCATTTTAAATGTCGTAAGAGCTGCTGGTTTGGGATTATTGAGGCTATTTAGATTTTAAAAGTTAATTTGACAAGACTCCCTTCATAATGTAGCTGACAACTTCAGGAGTAAGGAAGTGAAGAGTTAAAGCTACAAGAAATAGAATGTACATATTTTTAATTTTGCATTTATCTTGCATAACAGACCTGCTGCTCCCAAATATTGGTCTATGGACAGCTGGGTGGTCTTACTTCTGTATTTGAGGAGACACACAAAAAGAAGCAAAATCTGATTGTGGGATTAAGTTATTTGAAAGGACAAAACTCTTATGAAAGATTACTAAAATATGTCAGTTCTTCCTTGTCACTCTTTCATGTTGCATCAATTGCTTTAGTTTCTAAACAAGAGATTTCATTATTTTAAATGGGAAGGTGAAGATCTATAATATGGCATCTCAGTTAGAGATGAAACCTCATAGAAGATCTCTCAACTGCTGCTTCAACCCACTGGTGTTCATAAGTTTCCAGTAATATTAATAGCAATGCAAAAAGTTGAGGCTTATCCTCTAAAATATTTTGGGGTCCTAAATTCACTTCAGTATATTTCTGGGTGTTTTTTTTTAATTGGCAGGGAAGAATGCATCCGTGGCCTTCCTCTACTATTTTTCTGCTAAAAGAGATCATTCGTTAGCTTCACCATGTAGTAGTTGATTAATTTCTTTGCTTATAACAGCATTTTTGTGTTCAATCTTGGATTCCCCATCTGTTCTCTGTAATGCCTATTTTTAAGTAATGCCATTTTGGTGATAAAAGAGATTCTGGTGTCCATTGTTGGTAGTAAAATGCTCATATACATTTTTAAGATTCTAATTTTGGGGTCTCTGGACAAACTTCTGGATTTTTCTAGTAATCCACATTTCAGGGGCAGGTGAACTTCCCTCCGCTCAGATTTCTAATAAACTGACAGTGAGAGCAAAGCAAATATTCAGTTAGCCAATGGGTGCATTTATATTTACACCCACTGTAAGCCCCTTGTACACTGGTGTTAAAGGGCCTTAAAGATAAAGGCTGTGGGTGCATCTAGACTGGCAAGATTTTGCGCAAAAGCATGCTTTTGCGCAAAAACTAGCTAGCTGTCTACACTGGCCACTTGAATTTGCGCAAGAGCACTGACTTTTAATGTACAAAATCAGTGCTTCTTGCGCAAATACTTTCATGCTTCCACTCGGGGGAAAAAGCCCTCTTGTGCAAGAATACTTGCGCAAGAGGGCAAGTGTAGACAGGGAAGAACTGTTTTGCGCAAAAAATCCCCGATGGCTAAAATAGCGATCTGGTCTTTCTTGCGCAAAATCACATCTAGACTGGCCACGGATGCTTTTGCACAAAAGCATCCATGCCAATCTAGATGTGCTTTTGCGGAAATACTTTTAACAGAAAAACTTTTAACTTGAAGAATGACATGTTGGAGGAAAAAACCCTAGCTCCAGTCCAACTATGTTTTTAGTTTGAAATAAAGTCTTGCAGTCTCCCTAGTGGATTTCATAATTGTGACAGTTTATATTAATATGTTCAGTAGTTCTACTGTATTTGCATATGCAGTAGAAATAGTGCATTGTGTAGTTTCGATTTGTAGTTAAAAGTCCATTCATGGTGTTCACTTTATTTGTTAGGTCTCCATCCACCAGGCCCTCCTTTAGCAAGACCTATTCTTCCTCGAGAAAGAGGTGCTTTGGATAGAATTGTTGAATACTTAGTTGGTGATGGTCCACAGAACAGGTAAAATTTTGCTAATTTGTAAGTAACAAACAGATCATGATCACAAATTTATGTTTTGCTGATGTATAGTGAAGAGACCCTGCTAACCAGTAAATGGATTGGGCATTTACTTGTTAAGACTATTTATATTAAAAGTTGCTCAGCTTAAATATTATACAGCAGTTCCATTGTTGCAATACTTAGCTTCAAATTAACACCTGTATTGTTACTCTTTTTTTAGATATGCCCTTATATGTCAACAGTGTTTTTCTCACAATGGGATGGCTCTGAAGGAGGAGTTTGAATACATTGGTAAGAGTTAACTTGCATAATCTGTTCTTTTAAAAAAAATACAAATATATGTCTTGTAGGTCATCAGAAACTGTTACAGCACTGGAACATTTTAACTCTAGATAAATACTTAGTACAAGCTAAGAAATGCCACATATGGTAACTTACTTCTCAGTAGCTTAGGATAGATTTAAAGTTTTTAAAAGCACTTTACTACAACCTTTAGGCCAAGGGTTTTGTGTGTGAAAAACTATTCAGTAGAAATAAGTCTTTTCCAGTACATACTTGAGAATCACTATGGGCTAGGAATAGTCCTCAAAAGGGTTTTATATCTTAAAAACTATCTGGCTTTAAAGTGCTCTACTTTACTAGAACTTAAAGAAAATCTTGTTTTGGCAAGAAGATCTCAGGGAGGCTTCATAACAGGAGTAGGAACAAGCCCTGGAGGTTGTATTTCAATTTATGGCTGACAATAACTTAAGGCAGACTTAGTTCTTTATTGAACACAGATGTTTTATTTTGCCTATTTTGTACAGTAAGTCTAATGTCTAAGAAATAGTTTCAGGCATCTCTCTTCTCTCTCCATTGCACTTGGATATCTGTCTCTTCTTTGGGGAAAAATAGATGCAGCCCAGTAGTCAATGCATATTTCATTTTTGATTGATACCACATAATGCATGTTGTGTATCAGTTTGAGGAACAAATAGTCCAGATGTGCAAGAAAGGGACCTTTATTTCATCTTTTGTAAAAATGTATTTTAAATTATTGGACAGCATACAGGCC
Source organism: Pelodiscus sinensis (assembly GCF_052426305.1). Lineage (NCBI taxonomy): Eukaryota > Metazoa > Chordata > Testudines > Trionychidae > Pelodiscus > Pelodiscus sinensis. The sequence goes on along the minus strand of NC_143058.1, from coordinate 46,398,330 downwards.
TACCCATGATGGGGGCAGGGGTGGTTGGAGGAGGGCAAAAGTGGCAATTGCCCCAGGGCCCGACCATTCAGATAGGCCTGGAGCTCCCAGCTGCTGCCGCTGCTACAGCAGAAGTTGCAGTAGCTGGAGCCCTGGGCCCCTTTGATTTGCTGCAGAAGCACAAGAGTGCTGCTCTGCAACTCTGGAGGTGGAGGGAGAACAGCACCGTGGTCCAGGCGGTGCTAAGGGCTGACTGCCCTCAGCCCCACCCTTTCTAACATTGGCCCTGCCTCTTCTGGAAGCGCAGAACCACTGCCCCCCATTGTCTCAGGTCCTGACATGTCTGTTGGCCGTGCTGACACCTGATAATATTTTTCCAACACAAAGGTGGCTTTTCCTTACTAGCTACCACTGCAGAAGATTATTTTTAAAGTAATCGTGGAGTCTGCAGTTGAGTTTGATGAATGAACTACATTTAAGGACTATAGAAATACACAAAGCATTTTCCAAAGTAGTAGCAGATTGTGCGGGAGAAACAACTGAGACTATCACATGCAGATCCCATTGATGACAAAAGTGATCCTGGCGTAGTGTCTAGGCTGTGCCAGTTTCACTTGCTAATGTTACTACAGACTTAAGCAGAAACTGGCTGTTCCACCAAAGTCTTCAGGCCATGACTCACTCACAGGCCGGATAACTCCAGTATTAATATAAAATATGCCTTCTCCTAGACCAGCTGCCTACTGGTCTACATAATCTTGTCCACCCTAGCAATATACTGCTTTTTGTCTGGTTCCTACTCTTTGATCTGTCTGGATGGAGTGGTCCTACCAGGAGTTAAACTGCTGCCATAGCTCTCAGGGTCATGAAAACTCTCAAGCCTGCTCACAACATCAAGGTAGCCCCAAGGAAAGTAAATGACTGAGTAATAATTGATAGAATAATTTAAAAGTAATGGATATCTATACTGGACTATGTAAAATAAAAAACAAGATAATAGTCTTATTTTATAAATCTGTAAGTATACTTTTCTTCCATAAACAAGCTGCCAGTGACTCAAATAACAGATAAAAGATTGTTTATATATTTGGCATCACTTTGTGTATCATGAGATGCATATTTTGTTGTTTGTGATGCTCCTCTGAACACTAAGCAATAATGTTCACAAATAGCAACAGCAGAGCAGAAAGTAAACATACACTCAGTAAGTCCACAGAGAAAAAGGGAAGAAGTTTAGAGGGACCAGAGTAGATTTAGGTGGTGTTACTCTAAAGCATGAAGTATGCTTCATTGTTTTTTAAAACTGGTTAATAGAACTATTTTCTAATTTAAAGACAAAAGTTCTGTAGTGTCTTTAATATCTTCACTGAGCTTTATTTATTGGAAAATGTGAATCTGAATACTAGTATGTTGAGACTAGAAGTTACCTAAGAGAACATCGACACAGCAGGGCAAAAGTTGAATTAAGATACACAACTTCAGCTACGTCAGTTGCGTAGCTGAAGCCGAAATAGCTTAATTTGGCTTTTGGCGCTGTCTACACAGCAGGAAGTCGAAGGCAGAACACTCTTCCTTCATCTTCCCTTACTCCTCGTGAAATGAGGGTTACAGGAGTCAGAGGGAGAGGTCCTCCAAAGCAAAAATTAATTCAAAATAATGGCTTGCTGTGTAGATGCACAGTATGTTGTTCAAAATAAGATCCGTTCTTCCAAAATAATGTTTCTGTATAGACATGCCCTTAGTGAGATTACTATTGTATATGCTTTTGTAAACCTTTGTTCAGCATTTAGGTGTGCATACTGCTTTTTCCTGAATCCTGCAAGAAAGACTAGACCACAAGCTCCACGACTCCCAGATTTCAGTTGTGAAAAGAAGCAAATAGAATTGCAAACTGCAGTTGGACCTTTGCATTCCGGAGGGGAAAAACTAGAAGAGAATCCACCAAGGGATGGTATGTAATAATCCTGTGAAGCTTGCCATTATTAATGTTCACTGAAATCCTTTTGTCACTATTCTTCCTGGTTTAGACTTTTTCCCTTAAAGAGCAGCTTTTTTAAAGCATTATTTGTCATGAGCTCTCCGGCATCATTTAAATGTTTGATTTAAATTGGGGTGGGGTATCTTAGGCCTGGGAACCAGATGTGGCCTCCAGCTTGCCTGGCTCAGGGGGAGGGTTGCCAGATGGTATAACCAAAAATACCAAACACCCCTCCCGTACCCCCCCCCCCAAAAACAAAAACACTGGGAACAAATTCTGTTAAAGGAAAGGGGGGGAGGGGAAGGGGAGAGACCAAAGTTGTTGAGGGGGAAGAAAAAAAAAGGATTTTTAAGCAAAAAATAATTAAAAAATCAGCATGGCCCCTTTAAGAAAAGGCTTTTTTGGACGATGGCTATTTTGTTTTTCTGCTCCAGCCACAAGACAAGCCCCTGCGGAACCAGGTAAGCGGGTGGAGGGGTGTCCGGGGGCTGGGCCCAGTTGCTGAGTGTGTCATAGGGTTGCCAGGTGTGTGGTATCTTCGCCTCCTGGCAGGGGGGAAAAATCAGAAAATACCGGACATTTTAGGTGTCGTTTTTTTTTTTAAACCAGACAGGAGGCGAAAATACTGGACTGTCCGTATCAAAACCGGACACCTGGCAACTCTACTCAGGGACCCCTTTACATTGGGGAGCCAGTGCTTGCACTCCAGCCTTCCCCTCCCCTCTGCTGCCCCACCACAGGGCTGGAACGCACAGAATCTACTAGGCTGGGCTCTCCTAGGCTCTGTTGTGCCAGGAGAATGTGGGGAGTATGTTTCTCCTTCTCAATTGGGTGCTACATTAGTGAGGATTTTATTTTATTTTATTTTATTTCTCACTTGTGTGTGGCCCCCGCTGACTTTTCTGTGGGTCAGGGACCTCTGACCCAAAAAAGTTCCCATACCCCTGATTTAAATTAAAAGAGCAATTTTTGTAGTGTGTGTATTTTGCATTTCTTAGTGTTTGTAATTTACTCTTCATCTGCATGACTGAAGGGTTTTTAGCCATAGAGTTCCTTAAAATTCAGTCTTACTTCACTTGTGTCTGGCAAGGTTATTTTTCCTTTGAAAATACTGGTTACAGAAACCTGTTTTATATTATTAATAAGCAAATAGAAAATCTAAACTGTATATTATATGCACAGTCAAGACAATCTGTTCCTAAGTGGTTAAATTTCACTTTTTTAAAAAAAAGCAGGTCAATTGATTGAGGTGGGTTGAAATTCCTGCCTTTGTTCCTTAAGTTAGTTTTGCTATTTTCCTCAGGGCAGGAAAATCTAGTAAAACTGCCCAAGAGTTCAAAGACAGATTGTCAATTTTAATTTAACAAAGTTCCTTTTGAGAAATTTTATAGTCTGCAAATACAGTAGGTGTCTAGTGTTCAGCCAACAAGAAGATGCAATATTTTCAGGAGAGTTTAGAAAATAGTTGTAATTAAAACCAAAGAATCTTCAGTTAAATTTTACTTTGATTATGGATTTCTCTTGGGTTCAAACCAGACAAGATCTAAAGCATGTGGGGTTGGCAGTTCATGTCACTATATGCTTAGCTGAAGAGATTTAAAATGTAACTGACTACAGGAAATAGTTCTAGTAGCTTAACAAATAAAACTCCCTTCCTGTTGTAATCTTTTCATGTTGGGTAGAGAGTGGTATTGTTTTTCACTTTGTTTGTAGAATGAAGAGGCAGGGTGACCATCTTTGCATTACCCAGAGGACAGATTAATAAATGGGGGAGGATCGTAGGGGTATATTAAGACCTTTAATGGCTTACACTGTTTAAAAACACAATTAATGTCTGATTTTTTGCTAATAGTGCTGAGAGTTCTCTAAAAATACCACATGTCCAGAATTCTCTTTATTGATGTCTAATTCCTTAACATGAGTCATGTAGGAAACTGTGTCTGGGTCTTGAAATGTGATCCAGCGAGGCACCTGCACACTGGCTTGAGAGCTCTAACTTACTCAATATGCTCCAACTTCAGGTAGCTCATGTGATATGTCTAAACTGCAAACAAAAACCTGAAGCATGGAGTTTGAGTTCAGGTCAATTGATTCAGCCTCCTGGGGCTTGGGATTCAAGGCTAAAAAAAGGGATGTAAATATTCCACTCAGGTGTGTGTGGGGGGCGGGCTCCAGACTCCACCACCATCCTCTCTTTGACTTCTAAAGCTAGAGCTCTAGCTGAGTGGGGACATCTACACTGCTATTTTTAACCCCATGGCCTGAGTCAATAGACTGGGCTCTGAGATTTGGCACTGTGAGGTTTTTCTTTGCAGTGTAGACATAACCTCAGAGGCTCCAGAACGTTCAAACCAGTTCCTTTCTGACAGGTCAGTGAAGGAGCTGCTCAGTGGCTCTGCGAGAGTGCCACTTACTGTTTAGCCCTTATTCAGGGCCTTGCGTTTTCAGTTTCTAGTCAATCTTAACTTAATCATAAAAATCATAGAAATGCAGGGCTGGAAGAAACCTGGAGTAGAGGCAGGTCTGATTAGAGGCTATGTGTACGCTTCTAGTTTCAAGTGTTGCTGCTGCGGCAGTGCTTTAACATGGCAGCATGGTCCTGGCAAAAGCTCTGGACAAGAGCTTGCTCAGTGCTCTAGGTCAGTCTTTCTCAACCAGTGGTATGAGTACCCTTAGGGGTACTCGAGAGAACTCTGGGGGCGGGAGGGGGGAAGGATATATATCAATACAACTGAAATTTGAAGAAAACTGAATTTTTGTTTTAAGTTTTACAGTGTTTTATTATTTTTGTAATTTTACACCCAAAAATTTCATCTCCCGCCCAGCTAGGATTAAGTTGTTTAAACAAATGTGTTGCAATGGTAGGAAAAAAAAGTGTGTGTCTGAAAACTGTAGGTACTGGGGTACTTTTTTTTTAAAGGGGTACTTTATAAGAAAAGGTTGAGAAACACTGTTCTAGGTAAACCACCTCCACAAGGGAAGTAGCTAACCAAGATGGCAGCCTGTTTACAAGGGTGCTTTACAATGCTGTTTTTTCACATCCCAGAGTGAGAAAGTTACAGCGCAGTAACTTGCCAATGTAGACAAGCCCCAAGAAAACCTACACAGTCCTTGCGGGTGTTTGTCCAGCTTGTTCATAAAAATGATGGGATTTCCTGTGCTCCCTTTGTAACATCTTCCAGAACTTAACTACACTTTTATAGTTAGAAATGTTTTTTTAACATCTAATTTAAATCTCCCTTGCTACAGATTAAGCCCACCACTGAAGAGAGGACAAGAAGTAGACATGGAAAACAATCCATCTTATTTACAATAGCCGTTATATTTGATGACTGTTAATAGAACATTCTGCAGTCTTTTTTTTTTCCCTCAATCCCAACATGCAGTTTTTTTATCCTTTTCTCGTAGGTTCAGTCTTTTCACCTTGCTTATGTTTGGCTCAAGAATGGTCTTATATTGCAGTGTAGTCTTATATACTAAGGAGAATGAAGGTCTTCTGCTTAACAGGGAAGGAGAGCTATAACTGATGACATCAAAAAGGCTGAGGTGCTTAATTCCTATTTTGTTTCAGCATTCACTAATAAGGTTAACTGTGGCCAGATGGTTAACAATTAATAACAACAGAGATGAAGAAACGCATGCAATTTGTCCGTCTCTCCACTTTGTGTAGGATTCCTTTTTTATTTTTTTCATATAATTAAAAAGCTCCTGATGGAGCCATATTGGCTTTATTAGTCTTCCTACCTTTCCTACCTTTTAATCTCCTTAGTCATGCGGTTTCAGGAGGTTCTTACTTGCACTCAATAAACTCAGGGTGCAGCAAAGTGAAGGAACTCCAAAGTAGCTATTTACAGCCCCCTACTTACTCTTGAGGCTGATTCTAAACTGTGTTTTCATCATAGATTAAAGCAGCCCAGCATGTAGTTGCTTTTATCTGTGAGCTCAGTATTCATAGAGGGAAAATCTGTGAGCTCAGTATTCATAGAGGGAAAATCTTACTATTCTTTAAGATGATATCTTGTAATAACTGCTTCTATGAAAAGAAGTAATTTTTCCCTTGCATTTTCTCAGGTATGTTACATTAATATTCCGTATATTATGCTGAACTTAATTAACTATGGAATCATCTTTCAAATGATTTTTAATCATGAAAATCATAATGGTCATCAGTTTGGTTTTACCAGTGTGATCTGAATTATGTAGTTAAACACTGAGTTTTTTATTGAACACAGACCCAGATCTTCCTGCTGTTTATTGCAGATAAAATTGTAAAGTATCTCTCCCTTCTATTAGCCATTTCTTTTCCAAAATTCTCTGAGGAGAATGCAGAGTCAGAGAACAGATAAGCAGGGAAGTCGCTGATATAACAGAAAAAGGATTAAAGGGTTCTAAAACAAAACATGCAGTCTAGACATTTAACTGTTAATTGATAATAAGTATGAATGTATACTCTGTGCCCCCAGACCACATTTTTATAACAGGCTGGGATTTACAGAAGAAGGATGTTAGGTACTCAGCATCTATTCTTAATGGAATGTGTGCGTCTCATTTCTTTATCTTCTGAAAATGTCACCATCTGATTTACTTGGTAAATGCTGTATCTTTTGTTCTTGTAATACATAATAGGCATATAAAACAAAATATTAACTCTCTACATTTACTATATAAAAGGAAATATTTTCTTATACCCATATTAGATGATGTACTATAAGTTGGTACTAATTCATAATTTGTCATTCTGCACAAACTGCCTATGACTTGGTTCAAGGCATTTCACTTGCACAACCCTGACTTATGAAAACAATCTCTTCTCTCAGACTGTCAAAGTATTTTCAGTAGGTCACTTTTGTCAGATCTAATTTATAACATAAACTCGTCCTACAAGTAGTTTTAACCCATGCTTATTTTAAAGGCTTTAATTAATGTGACTCTGTAAACTTAAACTGCTAAAGTTTCCTTTTAATGAGATATAAACTGTAAGGATTTTGCAGATCACCTATTAAGGCTGTTCTCTCTTGGCAAGAAAGAACATGTTTAATTACAATTACAACAGATGTTGGCACCAGTCAGAAATTAAATTTGGATCAGTAACCCCGTTAAACCATATCATTGGAGTAAGGCTCATGCCATTACCAACATAGCAAAACCACAGTATGATAGGCAAAATTCCTAGCCACCTTCAATAAAGATCATAGTGACCTGGCCCAGATCCCCCCCCCCTCCTCCCCCACACACACTTTTCTGTCCAAAATACAGGACTATGTAGCACTTTAAAGACTAACAAGATGGTTTATTAGATGATGAGCTTTCATGGGCCAGACCCACTTCCTCAGATCAAATAGTGGAAGAAAATAGTCACAACTACATATACAAAAGGATACAATTAAAAAAAATGAACACATATGAAAAGGACAAATCAAAAATCTTGTTAGTCTTTAAAATGCTACATAGTCCTGTATTTTGTTTCAGCTACACCAGACTAACACGGCTACATTTCTATCACTTTTCTGTCCAGGTATTCACTAGCCTGCTGCTTTATCTTTTGTGTTCACAGACAGGCATGGAGGGGGGTGGGATTATAGTACCTGTTGACACTAAAACACTAGATTGAGTGCCCTTCTTTTCTCCATGAAATTACTTATACAAATCTCAAATCAGATAGAGATTAGTCAGCAGAAATATGCTTGAGGAAAACTAGTTGAGCAAATTGCTCTCACATGCCTATCATCTTATCTTGCATCTGAATCAAAAGGACTAGTGCTTAGTAAATGTTTGAATTGAGCTCTAAATGGCTGCCTCGATATATCTCAGTAATTGAGACATTCTTGAGATAAACTGGTAGTTGCCTTTTCTCTGTTAGATTACTATTCAGTCATTCTACTACTAAATCTCCAAGGGTATGTCTACACTACCCCGCTAGTTCGAACTAGCGGGGTAATGTATGCATACCGAACTTGCTAATGAAGCTAGCTAGCTATTCCGAACTATCTGTACGCCTTGTGGAACGAGGTGTACAGATAGTTCGGAATGGCTACGTAGTTCGAACTATCTAGCCCGTGCCGCGTGTAGCCGCGCGGCACGGGGTTCGCACTAGCCGGCTTTTAAAAATGGCGGCACCGGCTTTATGCTAATGAAGCCCGGGAAATTCAAATCCCGGGCTTCATTAGCAAGTTCGGTATGCATACATTACCCCGCTAGTTCGAACTAGTGGGGTAGTGTAGACATACCCCAACAGAATTTTTAAGAAGCCACAAAGCACAGTTCTACTGACTTTGCTCATCTGCTTCCATTTGAAGACAGAGTAGAGTGCTTTAAAGTAATCATGTGTAGTCTTCCCTTTGTCCCATTAGTCGGGATCAGCTGCTCTTTGTTCTGTTAAATGCATCATACTTAGTCCCTGAAAAAAAGCCAAATTATGATACTGAAAATATTTGATACACAAAAATGGAGTAGTATATTGGGACAAAACTGTAGAAAGGCAACAACGTTACAAATCTCGGAAGAGATGGTTCTGTTTTATTTGACCTTGAGTAATTGGGATTCTAATCTGAGTGTGACACAGAATACTTAATTGCATTGCCAATCACCTTCTGATGCAAAAATATCAGGCCTCAATCAGCTTTTCAGTTCCTTAAGTCAGGAGACGATGTTGAACATGTCAGGGAATTCTGGAAGGAGTGGACAAGGCTGGACTTCATTGCTTTAGTTTCTTGGTAATCAGAGAGAGTAGTATTGAATTTGCTCTTTCCCTTTCCACCAAGGCCCATCATGGGATTCCACAGGTCTACTTTCTCATCCGTCTTATTCATTGCCAGTATAGCTCTGCTAGAGTTAATGAGACTGCCTGCGCTGAAATAGTCTCAGTATGCTGACATCCAACTTTGTATCTTATCTATCTAGGGCAGTGGACTCCATCCTTTTTAAGCACAAGATCAATTTTTGAATTTGTATGCAATCCAGGATCTACTTCAAACCTGAATACCCTTGCTTCACCTCCTTCATGCCCCTTCTCCAAGGCCCCGCCCTCTGCTCACTCCATCTTCATGCCCTCCCTTCCCCATTCTCACTCACTTTCACCAGGCTGGGGCAGAGGCTTGGGGTGCAGGCTCTGGTCTTGGGTTAAGGGATTTGGAGTGTGAGAGGGGCCCTGAGCTGAGCTTGGGGCACAGGAGGGGGTTCCAGGTACAGGCTCTGGGAGGGCATTTGGATACAGGGGTGCTCAGGGCCAGGGCAGAGGATTGGGGTGCAGGAGAGGGTTCATGACTGGGGAAGGTTTGTGGGCTCCAGCTGGGCCCTGCTTACCTCAGGTAGGTCCTGGGTGGTGGAGCTAAGGCAGGTTCACCCCTGTTCTGGCCCTGCACCACTCCCAAAAGGAGCCAGCAAACTCCACATCCCCAAGTTTTGTTGTGACCCCCTCTCTGCTCTGTGGAGATAGGATACAAAGTGGGAGAAGGGGCACCTTGACATCAGCAACCCTCTTCCTCCTCTGCCCTGCACAGAAAACAAGAGGCTCCTGAGGGGCCTGCTCCAAGGTAAAGGGCGGGAGGGGCATTTGAAGTGCCAGCACTTGATAGCCTCTTGGCCAAACCAGTCAGAGGCTCCAAGATCCACCAGTAGATTCTGATCTACTTGTTGGTGACCATTCTAGAGAGTATGTTTTGCTATTTTTCCTGGTGCCTGTGTTTGATGAGAGTTTGACTGAGGGTATGTGTACTCTGCAAAGTTTTGGCAATGAAAGTAATGTTGACATGCAAAAGTTGCCAAAGCATATTTCGACTGGCTCCCTATGTCAAGAGCTCATGGCCACATTTTTAGCTGCCTTGTCAACAGACTGAGCAATGCACTGTGGGCATGCATCTCACCATGCTTGGCAACACCACCTTTCACTAGGCACAGTGGGGAAACAGAACAAAGTGCAGCACATCTTCAGAATGTGCAAAACGTCCCATCAGGCACTACTTGTTTCCCCTGCACTTAGCTCGTGTCCAGCTTCCTTTTGCACGATTTCTACAACTGCCATTCTTTGCTGTGCATTCCAGCATCTGCAGTAAGAAAGCATGGATTTTATACTTCTCTTCTATGCTGTGTTCAGTGTTGTGAGGACATCACACATTGCAGGAGAGTTACTGTTGAAGTTACTGTCAGAAGAAGAGTCACAGGCCTGAAATGGACAGCAGCAACCTGTCAATGCATTTGGCTGTCTCAGAGTTCCTGTACAGGAGAGACAATTGCTTTTGGGCTGCAGGGTAGCACTGTCATGCAGCTGTGGGATGAGAATGTTAGTCTACAGAACTTTAGGATGCGTAAAGCAATCTTCTGGAGTTGTGTGCTGAGTCAGCTCCCAAACTGTGTGGTGAAAGGACAACCCAATGAGAACTACCTGGTCAGTAGGGAAGTGTGTGTGGCAATTATTGTGTGGAAGCTGGTGACTCCTGATTGCTACCTTTCTGTTGCAAATCAGTTGGAGTGGGGGTGTCGACCTCTGGAGCTGCATTACTGCAAGTGTGTAGGGTAATAAATTGCATTCTGCTGTGGAGGACCCATGACTCTGGGGAAGTTGGATGACATAGTGACTGACTTTGCAGAAATCGGCTTTCCTAACTAGTGGGGCCAGTGATGACACACACATTCCAGTTGTTGCCAGTCCACCTTACCACAGAGTATATCAGCAGGACGGGATTCTCAATGCTCCTTCAGGTGTTTGTGGATCACTGTTGGCATTTCACAGACCTAAATGCAGGGTGGTCCGGAAAGGTGCATGGCACACACATTTTCAGAGACAGTGACCCGTTTAGAAAGCTGCAGGTAGGGACTTTCTTTCCAGAGTGCAATATTATAGTGGCTTATATGGAAGTGCCTATAGTGATCCTGGGAAACCCAACTTACCACTTACAGCCCTGGCTCATGAAACCGTTCACAGGACACCTGAACAGCAGTGAGGAGGACTTCAACAATAGGATGAGATGATGCCGTGTGGTTAGTGGAATGTAGTTTGACAGATTGAAAAGGAAATGAAGGCGTCCCTATGGCAGGCAAGGCCTTATGGAGGATCATAGCCCTAGGGTTAAAGCCGCTTGCTGTACTTTGCATAATCTGTGTGAATAACAGTAAAATGTTTTCTCAAGGGTAAAGCACTGAAGCACAGTGCTTGGCTTCAGAGTTAGAGCAGCCAGATACTACGTTCTGTTAGAGGAGCTCGTAGGGCTGCCATTAACATCAGGGCTGCTTTGAGGAACTACCTTGGCAATGAGGACTTCTTAAATGCCTCTTTTGGGATTGCTTCCCTGCTGCATCCCATTCCTCATCCCAAGTAACACAATTCTGTGAAGGAGTGCGCTTTAAGAGCCTGTACCTGGGGCCTGAGTAACTGGTATTGGTTGTGGAACAGAAAATTAAACCACTGTACTATTAAAAATGTTTGCATTTATTGATCCCTACAAATCACAGCACACGTCTAAGATCCGTGCTTGCTGGTAATGGAGGGTTTGGGGTAAGGTGAAGCCTCAAAACCTTGTTTGGGTCCAGCTATCGCAGTCCCGGTTGTTATAGGGAGTGGAGTGTGGCAGAAATGGAGGATTCCCAGACAGTGAAAAAGAATGTTTGAGTGTAGAGAGTGGATTGCTGGATAAAGAATTTTGTATGTGTTGGAGGGAAGTTGAGATCAGGTCTGCTGACTCTGCAGCTTGATAAACACTTGAGCATCTCTGTTTTTTCTTCCATGACCTTGATCATGTGTTCAGTGGTGTCTTTCCTATCCTGCCTTTCGCTTAGCCATTGCTCCTCCCTTTTTTTGGACCTCAGTTGAGCAATGCTTCAGAACCTCCCTCACAAGAGCCACCCTGTTTCGCTTGGGGCTCCTCCTTAGTTGATGCAGTCTGTCAGCTGGAGAAGTCTTTTGAGTTTTCAAGATCTCATCTGCAACACAGAATATAATAAAAATGGATTGTTAAATTCCTGCTCAAAATTGAAATATTTCACTTACAAGCACATTTTTCAACATATGCAACCACTTTCCAACTGGCCCTTGAAAGATACACACCTCTCATGTACTGTAAACATGGTGAATTTGAGGGAAGGGGAAATGGGGGATGAGAAGTGTGCATAGGGGTATGAGAAAATACAGTCCCAGCTTGTGCAGCAGGTTTGCATGGAAATTATTCTAATAATGCCACACTTTCCCACAGGAGGAGATCATTCTTGCCGATATTGCACTGATGAGGGTAGGCAGGGAAACCAGGGCTCAACTTCTGAATGCTAGGGGCTGTTGCCCTGTTCTTTATGCAGCTAAATCGTGTGCCACTTTGGTTCCTGCACCACTGATTGCAGAACGGCATGGGAGAGTGTCCTAGCACGTGGGAGGAAACATGTCTGCATTGCCATGGAACCTGCAAGAGAAGAACAATAAATACTTCAGGAAAAGTTTGCAGAGCATCTCTCTACAGGATTCAGTTGCCGTGGAAGACCTTACTTGGACATAATGTCTAGCCATATGGGGCTACACACAGCTCACAGAAATACAGCACCCCTCCTACCTTTCTGTGCCCTAATCCGTTGCTGCGCTCCCCAAACCAGAGCCACTTGCTCTGCCCCTGTGTCTCATACCCTGCTTCCTGCTCCCTGTTGAGCTGCTGCTGAGACTGGCCATTTGCCTTTGGGACTTGAAAACAGTTCCTGGCTATCTGCCACACCAGGCAACCTTGCTGTGAGGCCCCCATCATCCAGCTCTGCTTTTTCATCTGTGATTTCATCATCAGGGTTTAATTCTCTTTTTGCTGAGTTAGTGCCCTTGGAAGTATCCAGAGAGCTCTTGGTGGAGGAGGTAAGGTCGCCCCCCCAATATTGCTTCCTGCTCCTTATAAAACTGGCATGTCTTGGGTACAGCACTGGAGTGAAAGTTTGCCTCTCTGACCTTATGGTAGGATTGCCTCAGCTCATTTATCTTAACTCTGCACTGCAGTATGTCCTGCTCATGCTCTTTTTCACACAAGGATTGAGAAAAGTGCCTGTACATCCGTGTTCCCTCTAAGATTTTCCATCCACGAGCACAGTGAATTGTATCTTGTGTGCAAACGAGGTCATGTGCACGTGATTGGATGTGTGCCACTGTGGCACTGCTCCCCAAGAGATTCTCCCAGGTAGTGTATCCCCCCCCCCCCCCCACCTCTTGGGGAGAAGGTGAGCTGCTCCCTAAGCAGCCTGTATGCAGGGCACTCACTGGAGCAGCCACATCACAGTTCAGCTGTAGTTTTGGGCATTTGCCATGCAGCCAGCCCAAGGAGCAGTCCAGAAGTCACTTTGTGGCCCTGAGCACTGCTCCAGCCCTGGGGAAGGACTGGAGCTGGTCCTGGCCACCGGAGCAGGCCCCCGGCCCTCCAAGCTGGCCCACAGTCCCTGGACCACTGAGCAGGCCCCAGCCCAGCTGCCCATCTTGTGTCAGGTCACCAGAACAGGCCCCAGCCTCCCCCACTGCACAGCAGGTCCTTGCCCTGGCCACCCACCGTGCAGCCCCAGTTGGCCACTGGAGCAGCCCACCCTCATGTGGCCTCTGCTGCCCTCCCAGCTGCGCCCTCCCCTACCCCCCTCAAATGCTTCCTCAGCCACCCCAGCTGCTGGAGCAGCCACCTGCTGTACAGCTCTGCAAAATTAGTGGCCAGGCAAAGAAATTTTTTGTGCACAGCCATGCAGGCGCGCCCCTTAGCAGGAACTATGCTGTACATATCCCAGTTCCTATGGGTCTCTCTCAGCTGCCACTGCACAGACTTGTCTCCCCATGTTATGGTTCAAAACCTTCGCAGCTGTCGAAGCAGGAGAGGCTTGGTGGGATAGTCAACCTTGATCGTGTGTGTGTGTGTGTGTGTGTGTGTGTGTGTGTGTGTGTGTGTGTGTGTGTGTGTGTGTGTGTGTGTGTGTGTGTGTGTGTGTGTGAGTGTGTGTGTGTGTGTGTGTGTGTGTGTGTGTGTGTGTGTGTGTGTGTGTGAGAGAATTTTCGTGTACCTGGCTGCAGGTGGCGGCAACAAAAAAGCCTCCTGTAGTACACACTTGCATGATTGTTGACAGTAAAGCAAGGGAGAAAGAAAACCCCACCTCATGGAAGAGGAAGTTTTTTGTCTCAAAAACTGGGCAGTTTTTGCAACTTTTGTGGCTATTAGATTTTTGTTGCCAAAAGGAGGGGGTGGGTTGGTGACATAACTTGATCATTTTGCTATGCCCTGAGACTCAATCCTGAGAAGACTCATAACAAATGTGGAATTGTAGTAAGGAAGCTGATATGCTGGTGGAAGTTACCATTCACACTAAGTCAGGGGTAATCTACAAAATTTGTTACCACAGATGGTAGTTGGGTTGTTTGATAATATTACCATCTGCTTTTGGATAATCAAATAGTGAGAGTGAGAAGGAACTTCTCTCTCTTTGTATTTGATCAGGAGATAGCAGACATCTCTCTGATGCTTGTCTTTAATTCATGCTTTTGTCACCTGTACTTTGTACTCTTATGATGATCCTACTCAACATTTAAGTGGAAGCTAAAGCTAGTGCATAGTTCATCATTTCACTTCAGAAGTGTGGTATCTTCAAAAGGGAGATTCAGAAACATAGACTGAAGTTCAGCAGCAAACTCCAAAGGCTCAGCCATGCATATCTGTGAGTACTTGTCTACTTTGCCTCTCTACTGCGCTGTAACTTTGTTGCTCAGGGATGTGAAAAAACATCATTCCCTTCCCCCCTGCCCAAGTGCAGCAAGTTACAGCCCTGTAAAGTGCCATTATAAACTGTCTCCCAGTGCTGTAAACTACTTCCTTCCTGGAGGTGGTTTACCTAGAGCCGTGACCACACTTCTGTGTTAATGGGGTGTCATGACTGCACTTTAAACTTAGTCTTGGGCTTTGTCTATACTTCTAAGTGATGACCCCTTTGTTTAGCTGCCTACCAGATGCTCCAGAAGAATAGATGCCAGTTCAAATGTCAGATACTTTTGAGATACTGAGAGACAGATTGAACCGCTCTAGCCTAGCACCTGACTAGTACCGAACCAGAGAATTTACCCGATCATAGAAGGTCAGTGTTGTCTAGCAGCATTACAGGGACTTCCACTGCTCACTGTCTCTTAGAAGACATTAAGGGGTAAATAACAGCACAAAACAATGAGGATATGTCTAGACTACAGGGTTTTTTCAAAAAAAGTGGCCTTTTTTCGAAAAACTTCCCCTGCATCTAGACTGCTGCCGCGTTCTTTTGAAAGTAAATCGAAAGAATTTGGCAGTTTTTTCGATCATGGAAAACCTCATTTTATGAGGAATAATGCCTTTTTCCAAAAGTGCTCTTTCGAAAATAGCAGTTATTGAACGCAAACTGTGCTTTTTTGAAAGAGAGCATCCACATTGCTTAGCTGCTGACTTTCAAAAAAGCAGCTCTCTTTTTTGAAAGTTCTGGCTGTAGTCTAGACTCTTTCAAAAGAGGCTTGTAGTCTAGACTTATCCTGAGAGTCAGGATTGGTGGCTGTAAACAGACTTTATGGGACTGCGGGGAAACATAGCCTCACCCATGATAAATGGACATCAGCTAACTAAAATCACACCAGACCAGAGAGTGCTGGACTAGAGAGGTTCAACCTATATAGAGGAATAAATCTAGTTTGTGTAAAGATGACTGCTCGGAAGGCTGTTCAAGAAACTGGATCGGAAAACAAACTTGGTTGGCAAAGAATTGACTTGTCTCTTAACTATGTAGGTAACATCCTCTGGCTCTGTAAGACAATAGCACTAGGGCACCAATTCTTAAACCCATAAGTTTTATTTCTTTTGGAAGAATAGCGTTTCTGTCCTGAACGCACAAAAAGGCATTTTTCTTTAGCACTGCTGACACTGGCACAGAGGACTCCCAGTACCCTCAAGCTGAGATGAATCAGCTTGCCTTGGATTCAATTACTTTCTAATATGACACTTTTTTTTCCAGTGTAAAAATGTCCTAAGTTGTTGACTCTTTTACTCAGTTCAGTCTGACTTGCTGAGGAGCTCTCATCTACCTCTTTGGAAGAACTGTAAAGGGTATATGGATTCAAGTGCTGTGTAAATGCTAGGCTTTCTCCTTCAAGAGAAACTAAAATGCATGTACTCCTTTCCTCATGGCATAAAAGCCAGGCACACAGAGTACCAATGAGACAAATATTCCTTGGGCAGGTATTAAAGATACTTGAACATATCTCACTAGTGCATGTTTTTAAAAGTCATGTCATTTCATTGGGTCTGCTCCAGAGGAAAAGAAAACCTAGCCTTAGGAAAAATTCATATAAAGGTCAAACTTGAGTTACTTTAAGACCTTTGGTTGCTTTTGGTTCAACTCATAAGCTATCCTGCATTGTATGAAGAATAATAAAAATAACCATGCAGTTTTCCCAATGCAAAGGAGGAAATGGAAGTTGTCTTATACCTCTGTTTCAGATTGTTTCCAAGCTAGGTGATGCATGTTCTGTCACTCATACTTTTACTTCTAATAAAGGTTCTGTAGTTCGCAAGTCAGGACATGAGGGTCTTTATAGTTGGGAGTTGAAGAGGTGATTTAACCCAGTAATCCTTATTTAACAGGTGGCTAATTCTTCTGAACATTTAAAATGCACTTAATAAAGAGATTCCTACAACTCCCCAATATGGGCACTTTGATAGTGTGAGGACTGCCAGTCGATCTAAATGTGACATCGTGGAGTTGCCTACACAACACAATGCCGGTGTCATATGTAGTCTATAAAACTTGTATTATGCACTGAAAATTGTCACTTTGCTTTGCGTAACTAAATGAAAGCTTTCAAATATTACCTTCCTGTGTTACACTTCACTCTTAGTGAATAAAACACATGCAGCCATGTGAAACTTTTTCGATGACATTTATTATTTAGATTGAAATGCTGTTAATACTGGATAAAGGCAGTACAGTGCAGAAAAGCTTTTGTATACAGTAATTTGTCCACTTAGCTTTCAAGTGTGTCCTTGAATTCTGCTGTTCCATTCTTGTCATGCACCATTGACATTTTATGGTTGAATTTTAAAAAATGGTTTCATTTTTGATAATCCAGGTTTTCAGAGAATTTTTTAATTTGAAACCATTTAATTCTATACTGATTATTCTAGAAAGGGTTAAATTCTCTTGCTTCTCAGACAGAGATTGTGAACAGAGTTATGAAAAGGCAGGATTCTTGGAATTCTACTGCTAATGGTGGATTCCTTAAGTGTAGAATTACAGATGGCCGGATGCCATCACTGCTGCAGAAAGTTACAGAAGTTTCTTGCTTCCGAATTTTAAAGAGTAGGCAATGGGTTGTTTCTCTTTTCTCTCCCTTTTCCTTGTTCTGCCTTCCTGCTGTTCCTCCCCTGGCCCAAAATCTAAGAATTTGGTTTCATGCTTCTTAAAAAATAACTACAGGGAGTTTTCGGACCAGGGGAGGTCAGTGCTTCCCTGCTGACTGCCCTACTCCCGGGCTCCTCTTCTTGCGGTTGCCCAAAAGCTGGTCCCCCTAATAGGGATGTTAAATATTGGTTAATTGAATAGTCGAGTAACCTCATGAATTCTTCTTGGTTACTCGACTATTGTGTAGGTCCTGGGGACAGGGACGGCAGCCAGTGCACTCCAGCCTCACTCATGAGGAGCCCCCTACCACTCCATGCTGCTGCCTCTGTATCAGAGGCAGTAATGCCGGGTGCCAGGCAGGAGCTGGTC
This sequence comes from Pelodiscus sinensis, assembly GCF_052426305.1. Classification (NCBI taxonomy): domain Eukaryota; kingdom Metazoa; phylum Chordata; order Testudines; family Trionychidae; genus Pelodiscus; species Pelodiscus sinensis. Next base: position 46,380,665 of record NC_143058.1, on the reverse strand, counting down.
CACAAGGGGAGCCAGTTTAAAAACCAGCAGCAGCCCCTGTCTGGGGAGGGGTCTGAGCTCCTGGACCCAGGAGAAGCCAGAATTGAGTCAAGCTGCCTGCCGCCCAGCTCCCAATACTCTTGAAATGCAGAGCTGTAGCAGGGTAGTTCCCAGATCTATAACAAGCCAGCACTGAGCCAGACTATTGGTCAGCCTGCTAAAAAATGTACTATGGGGGCAGGGAGGAGAAGTGGGAAATGGTGTAGTCTACAGCATTAATCTATAAGCTTTTGCTTATCAATTAATTGACTACGCTATTATATCCCTACCCTCTAACACTGGCCCGGCATGGCTCCCCACCTTGCTGCCCGACTGTTGCCCCAGGGTCTCCTGGAGTTTCCAGCGGTGACTGCTTGGCCATTGCCAGCTTAGCTGCTGCAGGGTGTTCCCTGGAGTTTCCAGCTGGCGGTACCCGAACTGCCACTGGCCCTGCTGCTGCCAGGGGTTGCCCAGCCAGGGTGTCTGGTTGCCCCACCCTGCTGCTAGGGCTGCACTGCTTCCGCTGGGGATTCTGGTCATCCACCTCTTCCAGCCCTGCTTCAGTTGGGGGGTTCTCCTGTCATCCTGGCCCCGCTGCCAACGGGGACTTGCCAGGATTCCTGGCTGGGGCCATCAAGCCACTAACACTCTGCTGCAACCTGCAGTTCCCCAGCTGGGGCTGGGACTTCTCAGTTACTTGGTCCCACTAATGCTGGGGGTTTCTGGCCAGGGCAGGGGCTCCTCAGATACCACCTAGCCCAACTGGGGCTCCCCAGCCCCTGCATTGCTCCTGCCTACGGGGCTCTTTGGTTCAGCAACATCTATGGCCCTGCTGGACCAGAGAGTCCTGGATTTGGGAGGTTCAACCTGTAGTTGCATGTTAGGTCTTAGGGGGATTCTTTCCCACTTGGGACTTGCTTATTATATGATTTTTGTGAACTCCCTCCCAGATAATAGACATCTGCCTCCTTAGCAAAATTGTGAAATCATCATAATATTGTGAGCTCATTGGATGTTGTGAAACATTCCTTACCCTAAAGATAGGACAGTTGATTTCATTAGCTGACTGTGAAGAGAGCTCTGTTTACATTTTTTGGTTAAGAAATTCATGGCTGTTGGAATCTAGTTTTTATTAAGAGTGCTATAATAGGGCAATGGCTTTGGAATATTAATATCTGTCTCAATCAGCCTGTATCAGTTGTGTGCAAGGCTGTTACATTTCCCTCAGTTAAATCATGGCTAATCGCTAATACCTGAAGACTTCAACTAATTAAAATATTTGCATTGTAATTTTTTGTCCTTCTCAATTTAATGTTGTGTTACTCTATAATAGCAGCTTTTACTAAGGCTTAAATTGTGTAACTGAGATTTAAGTAACTTTAGACACTTACATTAATCATAATTAATTTGTTATAATCTAAAATTAAATCCTTGTATTTGTACATGAAAGCTTTAAATATTGAATTTGTGTTATAACAGGTGGTGCTGTTAAAAGACCCTATTTCAGCTGCATATAACTTTGGCAACTTTTAAGGATTTATGCTGAAATTTCACATGCATAGTGTCAATTTAGGCTGAATATTTTCTGAAAGTTTTAACCCAAATATTTTAGCTCTTTGCTAGAATTATTGGTAAGCGATAAAAAGTTACCTTTCACTATTTCTATTCTTGGAATCTTCTTTTGAGACGTCTAGATTGCCCCTATGCTTCAGATCGGGGCATGACATTTGGTAAGGGTGTGCTTTTTGCTTTCCATTTTAAAAAGCCCCCAAAGTTGGCTGCTCTAAGTTTTAAAAAAATCTTAGTTCAGATATGCTTAGATGACTTGGTTAAGCTGCTAAAATGTCTGAAGATTCTGTCCTCACTGAGCATACGCCAGATCCTCACAACTCCTGCTGTTGACCAGACTGTCACACCAACAGAACAACTCTACATAGACAAAATTGGACTGCTTAGAACTACATGGACAAATTGGACTTTCCCTGTAACAGATGCTCCAGGTTAGGGCAAGGCTGGACTCTGGAACTGAAAACAGGGGAGAGGATGTCTCTTCTGTGCTTTCAAAGGCACTCCTGTCCACCCACCCTGGGGCAAGAGGAGAAAGCTATCTGACTTGAAGGCAGAGGATAAGAACTTGGAAAGGAAAGGAGTAGATTGGAACAAGGAGTTTGAGACAGGGACTGAAGTAAAGCATAGAAGAAAATCTAACTGGGAGTTGAGAGAGACTGTGGCTGGGACAAGGAAGTAGGGCGGGGGGGAATAATTTTTGATTGGGGGGCCTCTCCAAGAATTTGGAAAGTGGTTGAGGAGCACACTCGTCCAGGATATTAATGGTGGAGGTGCGGGGGTCTGGGATGGAGGTTGGGTGCAGAAGGAAGCTTGGAGTATGGAGGCAGTTGTGACCTGAGGCACTGGACTGAAGTGCAGGGGGTTGGATTGTGACCTACGGCAGGGAATTGGGGTGCAGGGAATTTGGCTTGAGCTATGACAGGAGGGGACTGTGATCTTGGGCAGGGGATTGGGGTGTCAGATCAGGGAGGGGATATGGGTACAGGAGGGGGGAAGAGGATTTGGGTATGTGGAGTAGGGGGCAGGAGTGGGGAGCAGAGGTTTGGGGAAAGGAGGGGCTGGGGTGCCAGAGGTAGGCTCTGCCAGGAGACTTATCAGCCAGTGCCATTTCTGAATCGGCTTCTGTGCCTGTCCCACCCCACACAGGCTGCAGCTGTGTGCTCTCATGGCTGCATGTTATTGAAACAGGCAGCTCCCATTAGCCAGTCTCTTGCCCGAAACTGACCAATGGGATTGTGCTGGGGGCAGGAGCAGCTCCTAAAGCTTCTCCCCCTTCCCTTCAGATCCATGTTTTTTAAAGAAAAACTGCCTTGCAGCCACATTTCTGAGCAGCATGTGGGTGGGGTGAGGAAAGTGGGAAGCCTGCCTGGAGCTCCCCACTGCATCTGTGGTCCGGATCTGTTGGCTTGGCAGGCTGAATCCGGCCCACGGGCTGTATTTTGGCTAGGCCTGAACTAGAGAGCGGGGATGTGAATAGGAGAGACAGATCAGAGGAAGAGGCAGGGGAGAATAATTGAGATTGGGAAACCAGTTTGGGAGGGAATGACTGGAGTCCACGGAGGAATGGAGACCGATTGGATGAGGAGCTGGGGGAGGAAACAGACTGTCTGGGCTAGGAAATGGGCTTGGGCCTAAGGAGTGAAGTCTGAGACTAGTTAGGTAATGAGAATGAGGTGGGTGGGAAAGAGGTTAGACGGGGACTGGTTAAAGGGGACAGAGCAGGAGGAGTCAAGTTGGAAGGAAATGTGCAGAAGCCTGTGTCCACAAGACCACACTCCCCTCTAGATTGGAATGGAAGCCACGATTCCTGAATCTCCACATTTTTTTGCTGTCAGCAAATACCTGTGAACCCCACACCATCAGTGCGCCGTACGCTCTGGTGCTGATCCATTCCAGTGTAGAGGATGACAACCACTTTCTGCTATCGTTTACTATATTTGCACAAGTGGCAGAGAGCACTGTGGTGACTTTAAAAGAATTCCAGCCTTGCTGGTGAGCCTCATGAGTATCACTATGATACCACAGAATGGAATTTGGTTTTAGAGTTTGCTTTCTTAAAGACCTAGTAAATTGTATTTAAAAAGCTACATTAAGGTTGCAAAGTTCAGCACTCAAAAACAAAGTTAAGAAATGCCAGAATTAAAGTTTATCGGTCCAACTTTATCGCTCCCTTGAATAGTCTTATTATATGATCACACATACTTTTGTCCACGGGAACCCTGCCTCATTCAGTGTGCAGCTAATGCAGAGTGCCCAGCTAATGAGCAGCATTCAGTGTTTTGTTGTCATTGTTCAGTTATCCTCCCCATACTTTTACTGCATGCTATTGAATAAGCTATTTAAGTAATTGTCCTGGGGTGGGGCTGGGAATGAGGATTTCAGTATGCAGGCTGCCCCATGGACAGAGAACAACCCCAGCCCTCTTTCACTGTAGCAGCTTGGGACCAGGTGAGAAGCATCTGTCTTTGGCCACTGCAGCAGGCACAGCTGAGGAAAGTGTTCATGTCCCCTGGCTGTAGGACAGAGACACACACAAACCCTCTGAAATAAATAGTAAATAGCTGTCTCTTTCTCCACCCACACCTCCTGCTGGCCCAATGGGGTTACAGTTGTCCCAATTCTCATCTCTGGTCCCTTGCTGCCTCCTTGAGGTCATTCTACAGTATAACTGTCTCTCCTCCCAGATCCCTCCCTTTCCATCTTTTGAGAAACAATTGAATTCCAGGCAAATCCCATTGCCCTGTCAAAACCAAACCCTTACCTTGCTTTAAGTTATAAGAGGAAGCTTCATACTGAGTTTGATGGTCCTAGCTCTTACCGTTTAGGAGGAGTTCTTGAACAGATGGACAAACAGACACACATTTCTGATATAGTAAGATTTTTGCATGTAATATTATTTTAAATACGTTAGAAATATCTAAATGCCTGCCATGATAGCTTCGAATCTCCAATATCTTTTCTACTCACTGTCTGCTTTCTTTCACCCACAAAAAAATTTCTTTTTGGCCTTATTAGAGAAATATCAACCCCTTGCAAGTTGGTCTTAGTATCTGTAAATAACTTTTATACAGTGATAGTACTCAAAATCTGTAAGTGATTAGAATATATTCAAGTGTAAGTTTCCCACACTTCCTTACAAATGTTAACTATGTATTCAGTATTTCGGGAAGTGATCAAATGAATAATTGAACCATCTTTTTTTTTTTCAGAACCCATAGAACAAGTTACACGTATTACTGAGGCAGACCAGATAAATGGCGAGGCATCGAGCACTGAGCAGGAAGGAGGTGAATTCTCTGAAGAGGTTGTGAAAGAAGAAACAGACAGTGAACGCAGATCTTCAGTTACAAAAATCGATTCTGTCATTCCAACTGAACACAGCGATGAGTCTGTCCCGGAAGCAGAATAAGTACTTCATGTGCCTTCTGTAGCTAGTTCTTTTAGCTTTGTTCATGCCAGGTATTACTCTTCAGGTGGGCTTTTGAAAATGGTACAAATTAAAATCTCATTTGAGCTCAGACTGCCTTGCTGCCATATGTCAAAGTTGTGTGCGCTACCAGATTTTGAAAATTGTGTTCTTTCAGTGAGCCAATGCACTGCAGAATGTACAGTTGGTTGAAGTCTAACAAAATCACAAGTAGCTTTAGTTTAGTTTTATATATTTGAAAACTAAAATTTAGCTACAGGTTTATTTTCCATAAACTTAACCAAATTCATACTAAGTTTTAGGCTCTAGAATATAAATTGCAGGAATTGGCAATACCTTGTCTAGTGGAGTTTTTTGGTTTTGTGAACTTTTAAGATTTTTTAATGTTTACCCATTAAAATGGATTGAGTGACTTTTAAAATATCTAGATGTTTACAGGCTAAAATGTCTTTAGGCATTCAGCTTAAGCAGTATGGAAGTGTTGTTATAACTATAAAGCTTAGTCATTATCTTAACTTTTTTGACAGAATGCAGTTAAACAGCACTAAGCCGTGTGATAACTCTTTTGCATTACTTGTATTGCAAATGGGCCAAAGGCACACAATATACAAAAATAGTTTGTGTTTACATAAAGTATAGGAAGTCTCTGCACTTGATTGTACTTGAATACTGAGCATTATTTATACCTGTACAATAATGACAATATATAAGTGAATTTTGTGCCTTTGTGTATTTTGTTAAAGGAAAATAAAGACTATCTAGCAGCAGATTCTTGCTTTGTATTTTCCAAAACTCATAGGAAAACTTCAGGTGTGCTATACAAGCAACTATAACAGTTTATGGAGAATCTTAAAGGAATAGATATGTTTTCTTTATAAAGAGCATGTATTTTGTTCCTTATGTGACTATTAGCAGAATTAAACTGGGCTGTAGTTAACCTACAAGCTTATTGTGGAGTTATGTTAGTACATTCCACTGTTTTCTAAATGTGGCTGATTTAAAATGCCTTCTTTTTTCTAGTTAATAGTACATTGAATTTTAAGTTGTTTCTATGTAGTTGATTACTAGAGAGCTGCCATTGTATTTAAAAAACAAAAGGAGCAAAAAAAAAAAAACCCAAACCCTAAAATACAGTTCAGTAGCTCTGATGCCAGAGCTGCTTTCCTTAGAGTAGTATTTAAACAGAAATCCTGGTAGTTAGTGATCTTTAAAAAATTCCTAGTACTACTTGCAGGAAGGACTTCGATCCACATTATCCTAACCAGTTGCTGTATTGGTTAGTTATGTTTTACCTGCTTAAAATTATCCTTGGAGTTTTAACTAGTTGCTTTACACCATTAAGCTGATGTTGCATTTCATCCTTGAGATGGTGATATTTAATTGGTTGGTTCATGCAGAAACTATGACTATTACATATTTTCTTGTTTCAAAAGTCTTATTGACACGTTTCTGATGGCTTATGTAAACCATGTGTCTGACACAGAATAATGCAGGCTATCCTAAATAATTGCAAGACCGACTTTTTCTGCACCATCAGGTGCTCTGTGTATGCCTTGCTTTACAGAAAAACTATTTTTAGGTGTTAAAATATTAATATTTTCATGAGGTAATAAATTTTATTGAACCAGCTTCTGTTTGTGGAAGGGACAAGCTTTTGAGGTCTTCATGTTTGTGGAATGTAATCAGCGTGTCCATATTAAATACACGTCAGAACACATTGTTAGGCATAAGGGGGTTTATTCATACTGTAGGTGACAACATAAAATGAAGTAGACAATTAAGGGTTATGAGGCAGTAGGGCATGTTACAAATTGTAATGAGCCATACAGCCAGTGTCTGTTAGGGCTATGCTTTTTTAGAGTCCTGCAGAGTTATGAAGAATCATCAGGCGCAATCAATGTGGTTTCACCAAGGGCAAGTCATGTTTGACCAATCTGATTGCTTTCTATGATGAGATAACTTGCTTTCTGGCTAGGGGGAAAGTGGTGGGTGTAATGTACCTTGACTTTAGCCAAGCTTTTGATATGGTCTCCCACAGCATTCTTGCCAGCAAGTTAAAAGAAGTATGGCTGGGATGAATGGACTATTAAATGGATAGGAAATTGCATAAATCATCTGGCTCAGCAGGCAGTGCGTGTTCAATGGCTTGATGACTGGGTGGTAGGCAGATATCAAGCAGAGTGCCCCAGGGGTTGTTCCTGGCATTTGTTTTGTCCAACACCTTCATTAATGATCTGGATGATGAGAAGAATTGCGTCATCAACAAGTTTGTGGGTGGAAAATAATCATAATCTTCTATGATTCTATTAATTTAAATTTCCAGGCTCTCTTTTGATGATGGTGTTGCAGATGCGGAGAGATTGCTTTGTGAAAAGTGTTCGCCCACTGGTGATAAAGTGTTTTTGTCTTTTATAATTTTTCTGTACAGGTTGATTTAAGAGCTTAGTGATTGTATAGTTTCACCCACCTATTTGGGGCATTTGATGCACTGGATGGGGTGCACCACATGTGATAGGCATGAGTAGGATCCATGGATCCTGAAAGGTATGTTGGGGATGGGGGAGTAGATAATCCTTGTAGCACTTTTTGTGTGGAGACTAGCGGGTTTTGTCTCTGTTGTGTCTCTGGTAGGGTTTGGTTCCAGTGATGGGTTGGTATTTCCTGATCAGTGGGGAACTTGCTTCTGATGTTGAGCTTGGCAGGTTGGTTGGTGGTTGTTTGAAGGCTAGAAGAGGAGGCTTAGAAAATATTTCCGTTGGGAAATGATGCCCCATCAAGTAGGGATTGTAATTATTTGATACTCTGTGTGGAGTCTAGCTTGAGGTGAAAGGTGACAAATAGGGATGTGCAATCCGTGGATTTTTTTCCTAAATTGAAGCAGGTTTGCCCAGAGTATTTACTGTCTCCCCTCCGAAAGTGGGGGAGAAAGGATATAGTATTAGGGATGTGAAAAGTTAGCCCATTAACTAGTAAGTCTCACCCATTAAAGGTGAGGGTTACAGTTAACAGGTGAGGACTGCTTTGCTGAAGCAGCCCCCTACCCATTGTGGGCAGGGAGCTGCTCCAATCTTATGGGGCCTGCCATAGGTGGGAGGCACTCCAGCCCAGCTGGAGTGTGTGTGTGTGGGTGGGGGGGGGGGGTGACGGGGAGGCTGCTCCAGCCCTAATTGGTAAACAAATTTAACAAAATTTTACATCCATACATTCCATGATAGGTGAGTCCTTGTTTGGTGACAGTGAAGTGATTTTTAGTCAGTTTAAGTGTGTCTCAGACTTCCCCTTTGAAGCAAATTCTGAAGTGTCTGAATGCCTGTCACTAGATAAAATATCTTGATATATATGTGGTGATACGTGTCCTTATCCATGGGTTTCTTGTACATATAGTTTTGCGTAGGGTTCCATTGCTGAAGTTGGTCATGGTGCCCTGGAAGGTGATGCTAGATTGGGAATATTCCAGAGAGTTCAATGGATGGGGTGGTGGTTGAAGTTATGGTGGAAATCTGAGAGAAATCAGATCATCTGTCTAGAGGATTAAAATATCATTGAAGTATATTACTAGTTTCATGGTGCATTTTTCCACTTCATTTGAAGTGGTGTCTTAGAACATGTGAGAACCCCTTATGCTTAACAGTCTGTCCTTCCTTGTATTTCTTTTGAACATTTTGCTACCTTCTCCATACCTGAGGAAGAGCTCTGTGATGCTAGAAAGCTTGTCTTCTCCACAAACAGAAGTTGGTCCAATAAAAGATGGACCTTGTCTTGTCTCTCTCATATCTTGGGTCCAATATGGCTACAATGCTGCAAACAATATATTTCATTATTTTTCCTTTAAAACCAGGGTCTCTTGAGTCAGATTGTACACCTCAGGAGGGTAAATAAAATTAACCCTCCCCCCCCTCCAAAGACAATCTACTTTTCTGTTAAATGTGATTTTAGGTTTCATACTTTGACAGGTATTTTCATTTGAAGTAATTCCATTGAAAAATGGTAATTTTAAATTATATGCATTTTTTTAATCTTCATGGTTAAAAGTTATCGAACTTGAACCTGTCATTGACAGGGGATTGTGCTAAGGAGAAGCCCCATATTTGCGGAAATTAAACATTTTCATGGAACATGTTAATTGCAGCTGCCTTAAGATGCTCATGGATAATTAGAAGTATGCCCAGTGGGCAGAGTGCAGATGAGGTACCCAAAAGAATCTAATAAATGCAATGTTTGTCACGCCTCTGGTTTCAAATAGTTTCAATAGCACATATACACAATGTGTATGTCCTTACTGGCATCTAAAATGCGCTCCAAATATGACATACGGTCTCTGTCTTAAGAACTTACTGCCTCAGATCAGAAAGTGGGGGGGGAAGGATACAGTATACAAACAACATGCTAAGAGGGATACACATATAGCTTACTAGTAATATGTTCAACATGCTAAATATCCCATCCTAAAATATTAAATTGTGTGTAAATTTAATTTACAAATGGAACTATTTTTATAGGAACCTTTTGGCTGATATAAAAATGCAAGAGTGTTATTTCGGCATAAGTATATATATACCTGCTGCATTACTTTGTATTTCAATGGCTTGTGTATTCAAAGCTTCTCAAAAAGGAAGCTCAGGGTGGTTTAGCAAATTAGCTAACCACGTTGAGACCCTGCATTTTCTCTAGACTCCTGTAGCACTGCTATGGGTAAGGGTTTGTTTACACTTTGATTATAAATCTCATGAATGGTGTGGCTGACAGGTGAATGTTGTTAGTGTTTCAGAAGTTAAAATGTCATGAGTTTAAGAACCTGCATGCAAAGTACCTAGATCTTTTGAGAATTGCCTCTTGCAGTTGCTTATTCTCATGGAACACTTACCAGGTCTCCTAAAACTATTTGAAGAATAGTAATTGTTAGGGCTGCATGCACAGCCTATCTATATAACTGAAGACTGGAGGAATAGTTATTAAACAATTTCAACAAACTCTACTTTTTTAAGCCATTTTTCTTAAAGTTTATTTATCAGAACTGATATTTACAAGGATGTTGTTGTTGGCCTCCGTCGGTCAGTTGACCATGGATGACGTATCCTAGTTCTCGTTATTACAAGGATAATACCAATTTTATTTAGAGGTTTTATGTTTTAATTGGAAAAAATAAGCTCATTGGTTAACTGTGTACACAGTTACATTTTCACATCCCTAGTTGACTCTGCCCCCATTATTTTGTAATTTAAATATTTTTTTATAAAAATATAATTTCAATTTCTGCTATCATGCAGTTATTTCTAATTGCTATACAATGGGAATCCTGAAAGAATATTGGAACGCCATTTAGTGTGTTTAAAGTCAAAATAACTTACAAGTTACATTGTAACGTATGAGGATAAAAGAGGGACCTATGGCTATATCAATTCTGCATTTAAATACTTGCAGCTGACTGGGGCTACAAGGATACTGGGATCCTTCTTCCCTTCGCTCCTAATGGGTCCTAGGCTGAGCTCAAATGTCTACATTGCAGGTATGCATCCTGAGTCACCTGGTATGGGTCAGCTGCATGTTTTTAATTACAGTGTAAACATATCCTTTGTCTCCTTAGCACTGTATTTTATCCCTGTCTCAGTGGCATCGCCTCTGAATAATTTGCTCAGTCTTTCCTTCTTACTGCCAGCAAAAGTGCCCAGGAAATGTTTCCTTGGGAAGTGTCTTGCAACTTGTTGTGTTAGGTGTATATGACATTAGCAGCTTGCCGTGGAAAGGGTTGATGCTACATATTTAATGTAACACTATTGAAGGTTCAAGCAGGGATTGTAGGCATGAAGTAAAACAAATCCTTATTTAAATATGCAATTCTGAAAAGCGATAACTAGATTGAGAGTGAATGAAGTAGCTGAAAAAGATAAATGCTTTCACTGCGTGAAATCCTTTTATAAACCTCCTTGAACAGAGAGGCTCGGGACAGAGTTATTCCCAGAATTGCATTCCCAATTTCTAGGAGAATGTACTAAGAATGTCCTGATGCTATTTCAGCAGAGAAGAGTTTGTCTTAGTCTGAACTTCCTTATTCTGAGGATTTAAACAGACCTTTACTGAATGAGGGTAGAGGGATAATTAATCTTTAAGTGAATTAATGCTCAGGGGAAGTGCTAGTGGTGGTAATAAAGGCTCAAGACTCTTCTGGATTTACAATGAGCTTCATATGTTCCTACCAATATGCTTCAACCCTGACAAAGAGCAGGAAGGGATAGCTATTTCTGCGGGCAGTAAGTGCTTGTGGTTTCTGTCTGCTGTTCAGAACAATTAGACTGAATCCACAAACGAATTTGAACACAGGTGAATGAACAGCTGTTAGATGTATGGTAGCAAATCTTTTTGGCCATGTTTTTCTCTCCCTCTCTTTAGAGATGAATACTCTTACCTGGAGCACAAAGGATTAATGTCTACCGAGCATCTTTGTGCTCACTGTAGGTTTTTTTTTTATAAAGTACAGCAACTGCAAAATACTGAAATGGAAGCTGCCACCTTTGGTTATATCTGCACTGTAAGAAAAAGTGTTCCAGACTAGCTAAACTGTGTTGGCCAACTCAAGTTAAAATTGTAAAGATGCAGGAACTCAGATTTTAACAGCTTGTGTAAAAAAAAAAACACATAAGGGAGTCTTGGCTAAGCAGAGCTATGAACACGTTTCTGTTGTTGCATCTAGCCATAACATTTGAAATCCCTCTCTTCCTCTTTCTGCTCTCTTCTCTTGTCACTTTGTTTCCAATACTGTTCACAATGTGCTACATACTGCACAAACTCAAATGGCAAATTCCTTGCCCTGAAGAGCTTAACTCAAAAGAGGAGAGATTTGGAGGGTCGGGAAGAGAGCACAGGAAAGAAGCAGGGGCTGTTTGCATGATGTCCCTGTCCTTTGAACTTGTTTCTTTTCCCACCCCAATTCCTCAGTGGCCAATAATAGCTTGAGGGAGAGATTTATAAAAGCACTTAAATTAAAAAAAAAAGTGCTATGAGAAAAGGGTTGCTACAAAGTGGAGTATAATGAAGTTTTAAAAGCCTTAATATAGAGTGAAGTTATGGCTATAGAGCTTCAGTCGAGGGAGGAGTTACCAGAGCTATATAAGCGAGTGAGTCAGCAACCAGGAGCAGCTAACAGGGAGTTGGGAGAGGACAAACCATGGGCCAGAGCAGACAAACAACTGCATATAAAGGAATCCAATGCATCAGGGAAGGGCAGACAAGTAAACAGTGGCAATTTTAAAAAGTGCTTCTACACAAATGCTAGGAGTCTGACTAATAAGATGTGTGAACTAGAGTACCTCGTATTAAAGGAGGAGATTGACATAATAGGCATCCCTGAAACCTGGTGGAATGAGGAAAATCTGTGGGACACAATCATACCGGGATATAAAATATATCAAAAGGATAGAGTAGGCCAGGTGGGTGGCAGGGTGGCACTGTATGTGAAAGATTAATGTAGAATCAAATGAAATAAAAATCTTAAATGAATCAACATGTTCAATAGAATCGCTATGGATAGTAATTCCATGCTCCAATAATAAGAAATTAGCAGTAGGGATGTATTACCAACCACCTGACCAGGACAGCGATAATGATATTGAAATGCTGAGGGAGATTAGAGAGGCTACCAAAATAAAGAACTCTATAATAATGGGGGATTTTAATTATCCCCATATTGACTGGGATACATGTCACCTCAGGAAAAGAAGCAGAGATAAAATTTCTCAATGGCTTAAATGACTGCTTCTTGGAGCAGCTGGTACAGGAACCCACAAGGGGAGAGGCAATTCTCGATTTAGTCCTGAGTGGAGCACAGGATCTGGTCCAGGAGATAACCACTGCAGCACCACTTGCGAATAGTGACCATAATATAATAACATTTAACATTCCTGTGGTGAGAAGAACACCTCAGCAGTCCAGCACCCTGGCATTTAATTTCAAAAAGGGGAATTACACGAAAATGAGGAGGTTAGTTAAACAGAAATCAAAAGGCATAGTGACTAGAGCCAAATCCCTTCAAGCTGCATGGAAACTTTTTAAAGATACCATAATAGAGGCCCAACTTAAATGTATACCCCAAATTAAAAAACATAACAAGAGACCTAAAAAAGAGTCACCGTGGCTTAACCACCATGTAAAAGAAGCAGTATCTTTTAAGAAGTGGAAGTCCAATCCTAGTGAGATAAATAGAAAGGAACATAAACACTGTCAAATCAAGTGTAAAAATGTAATAAGAAAAGCAAAAAAAGATTTTGAGGAACAGCTAGCCAAGAACTCAAAAATAAGTAACAAAATGTTTTTAAGTACATTAGAAGCAGGAAGCCTGCTAAAAAACCTGTGGGTCCTCTAGACGATCGAGATATAAAAGGAGCAATCAAAGACGATAAAGCCATTGCGCAGAAACTAAATGATTTCTGTGCTTCAGTCTTCACGGCTGAGGACATTGGGGAGATTCCCAAATCTACACCGTCCTTTGTGGGTGATGAATCTGAGGTCCTGTCCCGGATTGAAGTGTCATTAGAGGAGGTTTTGGAACAAATAGAAAAACTTAAATGTTAACAAATCTCCGGGACCGGATGGCATTCATCTAAGGGTTCTAAAAGAACTCAAATGGGAAATTGCTGAATTATTATCTGTGGTTTGTAACCCATCCTTTAAATCGGCTACTGTACCTAATGACTGGAAGGTAGCCAACATGACACCAATATTTAAAAAGGGCTCTAGAGGCGATTCTGGCAATTACAGACCAGTAAGCCTAACTTCAGTTCCGGGCAAATTAGTCGAAACAATAGTAAAGAATAAAATTGTGAGGCATGTAGACGAACATAATTTGTTGGACAAAAGTCAACATGGTTTCTGTAAAGGGAAATCATGTCTTACTAATCTATTAGAGTTCTTTGAAGGGGTTAACAAGCATGCAAACAAAGGGGATCCAGTAGATATAGTATACTTAAATTTTCAGAAAGCCTTTGACAAGGTCCCTCACCAAAGGTTCTTGTGTAAATTACATGGCCGTGGGATAGAGGGAAGGTCCTTTCTTGGATTGAGAACTGGTTAAAAGAGAGGAAACGACGAGTAGGAATAAATGGTAAATTTTCAGAATGGAGAGGGTAACTAGTGGTGTCACCCAAGGGTCAGTCCTAGGATCAATCCTTTTCAACTTATTCATAAATGATCTGGAGAAAAGGGTAAGCAGTGAGGTGGTAAAGTTTGCAGATGATACCAAACTGTTTACGATAGTCAAGACAGAAGCAGACTGTGAGGGACTCCAAAAAGATCTCACGAAACTGAGTGATTGGGCAACAAAATGGCAAATGAAATTTAATGTGGGTAAGTGTAAAGTAATGCACATTGGGAAAAATAACCCCAAGTATAGGTACAGTATGAAGGGGGCTAATTCGGCTATAACAAATCAGGAAAGAGATCTTAGAGTTATCGTGGATAGTTCTCTGAAAACTTCCACACAGTGTGCAGCGGCAGACAAAAAAGCAAATAGGATGCTAGGAATTATTAAGAAAGGGATAGAAAATAAAACACAGAATATCTTACTGCCCTTTTATAAAACTATGGTACGCCCACATCTTGAATACTGTGTACAGATGTGGTCTCCTCACCTCAAAAAAGATATTTTGGCCTTGGAAAGGGTTCAGAAAAGGGCAACTAAAATGATTAGGGGTTTAGAACGGGTCCCATATGAGGAGAGGTTAAAGAGACTGGGACTCTTCAGTTTAGAAAAGAGGAGACTGAGGGGGGGATATGATAGAGGTATATAAAATCATGAGTGGTGTGGAGAGGGCGGATAAAGAAAAGTTATTTATTAGTTCCCATAATAGAAGAACTAGAGGACACCAAATGAAATTAATGGGTAGCAGATTTAAAACTAATAAAAGAAAGTTCTTCTTCACACAGCGTATAGTCAACCTGTGGAACTCCTTGCCAGAGGAGGCTGTGAAGGTTAGTTTAAAGAGAAGCTAGATAATTTCATGGAGGTTAGCAGAGTCTTCCCTGCTGGAGTCTATCTCAAGTTCTGTACTTTCCTAAGTTTCCTCATTCTGTTCTTTCTTCTTTCATGGTGCAGCAGACTTAATTCCTAGTTTTATGACCACCATTCACTGGATTTTATATGCTTAAAGAATGCTTAAAGAATTACATAATAGCCATTTTCCTTATATTTTTGATTGGTGATGCAAAGAACATTTTGTTACTGTAAAGCTTCTAAGTTTTTCATGTCAATATCTCCTTTCATTGATATAGTTTTCATTATTTCATGAGAGATTACCATCGTTTCCTGGATGTCACATGTTTCTTATAGTGAAGTCCATCCTTATGTTTGTTTGTTAGGAATAGATCACTACTTAATCCACAGTACTCTGTTAAAATTCTGAATAAAGCCACTTCACTCTTCCTCTGAGGTCTATGGATAACCTCAATATTTTCAATTATTGGGCCTACTTTGTGGAATGTTTTCCCTTCGTGTCATGTGCTTACAGTTCTTGCCTCACCTTCCTTAGCTCATTTTTGATGATGTGTTTAAATTCTGGTTTGCTTAAAGGGCGTTCTAGATCATTCATGCATAATAGGATTTTTTGCCTGCCCACCATTTCGTTGCCAACTAAATTCCTACATGCACCAGGATATAGGCTTCTACTATGGTCATATACAATTATGCCAGTTCAATTGTTAGTGGTAATATTTCATTAATTCATTTAATTTCATTCATTATATTATTTCTGCAGTCAGACTTGCCATTGTATAGTGCCTGCAGCCCTGATAAAGAATCAGCTGACACAACTGTCTATATCTAAGATTCAAGTTAGTTCCATCAATATCTGTGTTAGCTTTCTTGAGTCCGAATGTAGGCACAGAGAAAGCTGTTCCCAGTTTTTCCATTCCTTCCTGCTTGAAACCATCATTACATACAGTTCAGTATGTACACTTACAGTATTCATCTGACAATATCATCCCACTTACCATAGATATATTGATTTGCTATCATTTTTCTCCTTTTGTTTATTATAGAATGTCATGTCTATCTAAGCGCAGAATGGTGTCCCATAGCTTTTGACTGTCACCTCTTTCAAGCTTTTTGTTATTGAGCTCCTTTCTCCACTTATTTACCTTACTTACCTGAAGATTTTTGAGTTTTTGTCCTACCCACTTGTTCTACCCCTACATGCGTCGCTTCGATATAATGGATATGTTTTGTACAAAGTATGCCTTGTGAAGTATCATTCTAAAAGTCTTGATTTGCTAGACATTAATATCTCATTGCAAGTGCTATCTTTGTATGTGAAGTTATAAAGATGGACTGTGTATGTGCTACTGAAACATGTGAGATTGAGAACCACAAGCAGCCATTCAGGTACAACAATAAAAAGGCCAAGCAATGTTAATGGCTTATTAAGGAAATACACATAAGCACAAAGATTACCCCAAGAACTGTATACCATAGAAACTATTGGAGATGGCATGTTTGACCCTGGTCACAGCAAAAGAGCAAGTTGGAAGAAAATATAAAAGTAGTGGCCAGGGCGGTGGAGAGGGGGAATGATATGTCTGGACCTCACTCTCTCTGGGTATGTCTAGACTACATGGCTCTGTCATCAGAGCCATGTAGATTAGTTTACTAGACCTACCCAAATGAAGCCGCGATTTAAATAATCGTGGCTTCATTTAAATTAAAATGGCTGCCACGCTGTGCAGATCAGCTGTTTGTCGGCTCAGCGCTGTAGTCTGGACGCTCTGCGGTCAACATCAAAGGCATTTGTTGACCTCCCCGGTAAACCTCATCCCACGGTGACAGAGCCATGTAGTCTAGCCATACCCTCTAGGACAACACACCTGAAAGTACTGGAGGAAGAAGACTGAGGCTACACTACAGAGTTTTTCTACCAGAGGTATCCTGGAAAACCTCTGCTACGTCCAGGGAACACGTCTGCTTTTTCTGATCAGTTTCAGAAAAAGTGGGCACATTCTTTTGGAAGTCCTGTATTCCTCATTTTATGAGGAATAAGGGCTTTTTTGAAAGAGGAGGTTTTCCCACATTTGGCCCATTTTAGACGGGCCAAAAGTCAGAAAAGCCTCTTCCAAAAAAATCGGAAAAAGGTACGCAAATTGTGCATTGCAATTTGTGTACCATTTTCCAAAAAAGAAACGCAGTGTTGAATAGCCTAAATGTGGGAGTGGAGAGGAGAGACGGGAACAGACTAAAGGAATTTCTAGCCTATGCATGGAAACTTGGTGGATTGCTTGTGTCTTCAGACAGGGTGAGAGATTACTGATTCAGATCTTACGTAGTATTAGGCTCAGTTTAAGTGTGTTTTATTTCCTTCGGTAATCTCCTTTGACCTGTTTGCTATCCGCTATATTTGCTTTCAATCACTTAGGGTACCTCTACAGAGCAACATTATTTCAAAATAACTAGGGTTATTTTGAAATAACTTATTCTACATCTACACAGCAGGCAGTTATTTTGAAATAATGTCAAAACACTGTCAAGCTGGAGGACGTCTTACTCCAACTCCTGTAACCCTCCATTGTACAAGGAGTAAGGGAAGTCGGAGGAAGAGTACACTATTTCAAAATAAGTGCTGTGTAGACACTCCCAATTTCGAAATAAGCTACTTCAAAATAAGCTGTGCAGCTCATTTTGAGTTAAACCGTGCTGTGTAGACGCACCCATAAAGGCTATCTTTTGGTGATTAATAAATCTGTTTTATATTTTGCCTATAGCACTGTCTGTGGTTTGAAGTACAAAGGGGATATATTTCAGCTCATGAACAAAAGTGCATGTCCAGTTTTCTAAGCGGTGGACTGGGTAATAAATTCATACTGGTTGGGTTCCGACCGGGATAGGATGGTTCTGGGGTCTTAGATTGGGGAGCTGGAAGTATTTTGGCTGTAGCCTCTTTCTTGTGGGTTCAGGCATGGCTGGCAAGAGCATTCATGAACACATCTAGGTGTGATCCATGCTTTGTGGATGTTGGTGTGAGTGCAAGTTTGAGGCTTTGCAACTTGTCACGGTGTAAGAGGGAAGTAATATTGGTGAGAGAGAGGACTCAACTATTCCTCAGTTCCAGTGACACCCCAGGGGAGGGACCTGTCACATTGCTATCCTAATTCCCAGCAATCTGTATATATTATCTCTACTACCTAGCACTTTGGCCCAAAAAGTTAAGTCTAGGTGCTTCATTCTAAATATGATAGACATTGCGTGCCCAGGCACTGTAATGACAGCACCATATGTTGGATGCAATGCCTGATCTTGGATACAGTTTAGTTTCCTCTGATTTGTTTTTGATGTTGCTGACCTACAGGCCTGGCAGCTGTACTCACTGATTGTTGTGATTAACACTCTGTATAACATTATCACTGATTTTTTTCATCTGATTTCCAGGAAATTTCAGATGTATTTTAAATTCTTGATTCTCCTTTATCACTTATCTGTAATATTTTTAGTAAAGCTCCATCCAGGCGAGCTTATCAAATATTATACCTAGGAGTCTGTACTTTTCCCACTACCTTTACATGCTATTCATAGAGATATAATTGTATGCCTTTGAATCTTCTGTGTTGTGAAGCTCACTCCCTTAGCTATGTCAATGGAGAACTTGAAGCCCCACTTGATTCCTCTTTCTGTATTCCAGTGAGGGGTATCTTTGATTCTTTTGGTGGCACTTTCGAGGTTTTAGCTTTGGTCCATATGGCAGAATCATCAGCAAATTCCTGCACTCATCTCCTTTGCATGTTCCCCTATGGAGTTCCATTTGTAATAGGACAGATATTGGAAATGGCTTCCCCTACTTGGATTCATATAGGTCTGTTGCTTAGGAAATCTCTTTATTCATATGTTCTTCCTACAATACCCATAGCCACTACTTTATATACTAGTCCTTCTCTCCATAACACAGTGTAGTTTGCTTTTTCCTGTGTCCAGAAGATCACTATCTTGTGTTCTTTTCTGCTTCTGCGTGTCTCTGCATAACGTGATCAGTTGTATTCCTACCTCTTCTGAATCCATTTCCATCTATGAGCCTGTTTCCTTCTAAGAATTTTACTAATCTCTGTCACCAGTGTTTTCCCCATTTTACCAAAACACGTAGTGAGGCAGCTGGTCTGTATGTCTTCATGCCCACAGTGCATCTTCACTGGCTTCCTCACTGAAACAATAATCATATGTTTCCAGTCCCTCGGTATGTTGTTGTATGATTTAGTATTATTTTCAGGCTTTCATCACCTCAGTGTTCAAGAATTTCAAAGTTTGTTTCATCCTTGCCTGGTGCTGGGCTTTTCCTATATATTTGTACTTTTCGGAGTTCTCTCTCACTGATGTTTTCATTTAAAATAAGATACCCATCCACCTCCCACTTTATTCACCATCTTATAAGTATCATTCAGGGGTGTTCTTTTCATTTCTCTCATTTCTATCCTCTGTTCCTTAACATTTCTGACATTATGAAACTGGTAGTCAGAATTTCCACTTTTTCTTTATTGGAGCTTATTTTCTCCCTGGGCCTCCACAGAAATCAGTGTTGCTTTTGCTGTATTCTGTTCATTGTTGCTTGTGTACCTCTTTATTTACTTGTCCACAATGTTTCCTCCGGCTTTTCTTTTTTGCCCCTTTTGTATCCCTTTGTGCAACTTAGGTTTTTTTTATGTCATTACCATTTAATGTAGTTTTTTTCTTTCTTACAAGCCTTGTTCCTTTCCTTAACTACCTTGTCACATTCCTTGTTCCACTACGGTACACTTTTCCTATCTTTAATTAAGGTTGGTATCCTAGGAATAGCTAGACTGTCTGTCTTTATAATTCCCTTGGTAATATTACTACAGAATTCCTCAATATGTTCACTATGCTGCTTGCCCACTTATTCCTTCCCTACTTGGTGTCTAAAGAGTTTCCAATTTGCTTTTTTTAGGTTCCATGTGAGGATATTCTTGTCTTTGGTTTTTCCTTTTCCTAAATATGTAATTAGATTGGGAAGTGGTCCCTCTCCATTCTCTCCTCTTTGTAAATTTCCCAGCAGCATTTGCTTGCTATGTTACTAGAAGATATTCCCAGGTCTAGACCAGAGAGTTTTCCATCTGCTGCATTGAACCTGGTATGTGTTCCGTAATTTAATATTACTAAATTATCTTTAAAAATTGCTCTGGACATTTTCCATTCTTTTCATTTGTCCTACTTCCCCACAATCTTTTGTAACTATTCAGGTCACTGCAGATATCGTACAGGCGTGTGACATCTGCAATTAATTGTTTCAATTCTGTAGCCTTTAGTTTTCTGCATGGGTTTTGTGATCTGAGAGACGCAGAGTTGTTTTGTGTCAGTTTATCAACAGTATTATACTTGATATTTTGCTTTTTTACATCTATTTCAAGGTAGCTTTAGTTCTGCTTAATGAAGATGCAGACACCCACACCGTATCCTATTTCTCTATCATATCAATATATACCATAGCTATAGTTTTTTGTATTAGCCAAGTCTCTGGTTATGCATATTATACCAGGCTCAATAATATGTTTTTTAATTCTTGCTTATGTGCTAAAATACTATGTGTATTGCAGCTAAAAATAGTCACTCCTTTTCTCTTAACTTTGACTATTTGCTTCACTTAGGAAAGTATGAATTTATTCCATTGATAGGTTGCTAGCCTGTAGGTACTTTTTAGCAATTTTACTTATAATTCTCATTTTCTCTGTTCTCTGTCAGAGAAGTACAGTTTATTACTTCAATCATAAATGCAATGAATCTCTTTTTTCTGTAAGTGGCATGTCATTTGTTTTTAGCCTGAAGTTATTCATTACCTTCTTCCCAGTATTTTGTTGCTTGCTAATCTCTGTCCTCATCTAGGATTTTATTTTTTTATCCTTTTTTTTAAGGTGTTTCCTAGCAGCTTCTGTGTGAGAAGTTGTTAATGATTTTAGTTTTTTGTATTTTTCCAACTTGCTTTGTCTCAGTACATCATCTATATGCTGAGTTGTGTCTTCCTCCACAGCTGCAACATAGTCACCTCTTCTTGGCTTTATTTTCTCTTCTGATATATGTAGTGGTACACCATGTTCTACCCTTCTCATTTCATTTAGGAACTTAGATAGCTGGCAGCTTATTTTTGGCTTTCCTGCCTCCTTTATTTTAAGGAGATTTCCAAGTTGTTCTTTGTTTTTGCTTTCTGCTAGCTAGCTATCATTCTAGCTCTTACTACATCGCCAACATTTTTTGAACCATTCTGCAATCCTTAGGAAGTTGACATCCCCTAGTTTTATGTCCTTTGCTAGGGATTTTACTATGTTGTAACTTTCTCCAAGTCTCATTGCTGCCTCCCACTTGCTGTTCCTTCTGCTTGGTAAAGAATCTACTTTTTTTCTTTATCCTTGTTTGCATCCAGTCATCCTCAATACTTTACTTATCCACATTTTCTGGTCCGGCTTCTCTATCGCTTGTCACTTTCATCTCCCCTAGCTGGCCAGTTCAGCCTAGTTAGCCAGCAGGATGGGAGCCCAGCAGTCGACTCGGCAATGAAACAGGCCTGACATCTAAGCTTGAATCATCTGGCATGGGCCAGCCACAGTTGGTTTTTTTTTTTTTTTTTTTTTTGGGCTGTGTGCACCTACCCTTAAAGGCCCCAGTCTACCTTATGACAGTTCAAATAATTGTACAAAGCCAAATAATATAGTCCACTGCGTAGACATATGGGTTCTCCTTTTACTGTCATTTTACTATAGGAACAATGATTCTGGAAATGCCATTGGAAGTTGTATTAATTGATCTGAATTATGACTACAGTTGAAACAAAACTGTTGGACTGTACATGTTTAGTAGTTACCTGTACTACATAAAAAGGGCTTTAGAATTACTTTAGGATTTGCCCAAATTTTTCATAGGCACATACAGTTAGTTCTCCGTTCAATGATATCACAATCTGTGCTATCTTTCTGGGGTGATGTGATTCTTTATTAATAATCTATCACCCTCTAATTCTGTGTGATCAAATAAAATTAGATCTCATGTTGTCATTTTAAGACCTGTGCTATCCACACAGTTAAGGGAATGTCTTCGCCTCTTTCCCATCCCCCACAACCACTTTTGCATTGGAGCTGGAGGTAGAACACAGAAACTGTTCAGGGTTAAGTAGATTCTGATAAGACTGATTTATCTGTACAGCTAAACAATTCTGAATGAACAGCTACCTACCCTAAGGTAAGGATGGCAAAAAAACAACAACAAAAAACCCCCACACCTACTCAACTTTGTGTGTTTAATGGGGTAGGGCCATGCAAGAAACTACTTTGATTATTTAATGCAACTGCCCAAGAAAGTAGAGCACTGTAAAGCTGCAAGCTTTTGTCCTGTGATATTCCTTTCACCAAACATGTAAACGTTTCAGGGTAGGAATTATTGGTTTTATTGTCTCTAAATGGTGATTTATGTCCTTATTTCTACATTACCATCCACAAGGTTCTGCCCTATGTCACAGGCCTGTATCACCTAATTTTTTTAGACTCTTTCATTTTCATTAGTATAGCTGTTTTAGCTTGTGATCATTGTGCTGCACCTCATTGATAATCTAAGAGAGTATTAGATTCATAGTCCTGACATCTAACTCTGTCAGTCTGGCTCATTGACCTCTCAGCTTCCGAAACATGGGTTCATTTTTTTTCTAAGCCCCAGGTAGCCTTCCATTCATTTTCACACACATAGTGAGCAGTTTAAATGTTGGTCAGAACCGAATATTGCTCTTTCAAATTTGATAATGTATGAGTACAGAACTGTGACCTTTGATACATAGTAATACATCAACATGACATGAACAGTAAGTGCAGCAATTACCTTTACTACACTTGAGATTGTGTTTTAGCTCTCCTCTTGTAAGCAATTATTTCAGGAGGGAAGGGGGAACAGGATGTGTCTTAAGTTAAATATATTTTGCAAATGCAGAAATGGATACAATCTTTGGAAATTTTCTGATTTACAAAATTATATGAGGGTGAAAATTTTTCAAGAGCATCCTGGCTTTTATATTAACATCGTTCAGTAGCAGAAAGAGGTGAGCTCTTACTCCTGGGCATTGGCATTTTGTTGCAATACTGAGAGAGATTACTCTCCATGCTTTTCCATGTCATTGTTCTAATACAGTGAAAAGTTTTATAGTATTATCCATACTATGGTTCCTAGCTAAGGCGCCAACCCTCAAGTACTTACGTATGCAAAGAGTATGCCTTGAATGGGATGACTCAAATGAGTCAAGTTAGTCATATACATAAATGCTTGCAGGATGAGGCCTTATGTTTGCAAAGACCAATTGCTGTTTATTGTTAGGTGAATTTTCACTGTTAGGTGAATTTTATTTTTAAGTGATGGTTAGGACTCCATTATCCACAGAGGAGAAACAGACAGTGGCACTGTGAGCTGCTCCAGTAGGGTTACCATATTTGAACTTTCAAAAAAGAGGACACTCCTGAGGAGGGAGTATATCTGTATCAGTATCTACCAACTGACATTGTATTAATGTGTTGTATACTCTATGCTATATAACACATTAATACAATGTGAGCTGGCAGATACTAATGCAGATCCACTCCCTCTCAGGAGTGTCTTCTTTTTTGAAAGTTCAAATATGGTAACCCTAACTCCAGCAATGTGTATCATCTTTAACCAGATCAGACCAGGAGGAAGTTAGTTTAGTGTCTATGTCCACTTCACAAGCTATTGTTGTTGTTATTATTTGTGTTTTGTGATAGTGTCTGTTGGTCCCAGAGCTTCTGTGGTAGCTATTGTACAAACACACAACAAGATGCTCCTGCCTCAAAAAGTAAGGTTTCCAGAGATATCTAAAATGAACGTTGGGTGGCTTCTATACTGTGGACACCTGCCCGCTAAGAATTAGCCTGAGAGCACCAGGTCATGTTAAACAAGCAAGTGAATAGCTGTCAGTGTTTTTTCTATCGCTACTGTCATGGACAAAATTCAAAGTGATGACCTAGAAGTAAATCCCATTATAATTCTCCTGCGATGCCTGCTCCATCACCATTTAGGCATTCAGAGTTATAGGCACATCTATATTAGGTCTTGAACATTCCCTTTGAGACAGTAGCACCTAGACTCCCCAAACAAAATGAGGGTCCTATCATACTACACACTACACGAACCATTCTAAACTGACAAGACAGTGGCTAGAGAAAGGGATACATTGTACAAGTGGAAGATGGGAACTATAGCACAGAAAGTGTAAGGGCATGGCTACACAGCAGGGCAAAAGATACTCAACTTCAGCTATGTCAGCGGTGTAGCTGAAGTCGAAATAGGCTTAATTCGGCTTTTGGTGCTGTCTACACAGCAGGAAGTCAAAGGAAGAACACTCTTCCTTCAACTTCCCTTACTCCTCATGAAATGAGGATTACAGGAGTCAGAGTAAGAAGTCCTCCAGCTTGACATTATTTCAAAATAATGGCTTGCTGCGTTGACGTGCATTTTGTTATTTTGAAATAATGTCAGTTATTCCAAAATAACACTGCAGTATAGATGTATCCTAAGTGACTTGCCCAAGGTTACATGCTGTGTGAAATTTTGGTTATCTCCAACTCAATGGCAAAATTCTTCATTAACCTCAATAGAGACAGGACTTCCACCAGAATTTGACATAGCTGTGAATGGAATCCAAACCTCCTAAATTCTAGTCCAGAGTCTTAATCACAAACCCATCTAGTTCCCTTTCCACAGTTGTATAAATAACATTAGAGCTTAAAATCTGCACAAGAAAAAGTTTATATTTGACTGCACAGTAAGTTGCCTAGGCGTATATTATATAAGACAATTCTTTATTATTACCTCAGTTGTATTATAGACTGTGCATAGCACAGAGCCAATATGTAAATGTTTGCAGTATAAACTGGAAAGCCTGGATCCTGCACAGGGGAATTACCCGTAAATAGGGTCCTACCAAATTCATGGCCATGAAAAATGCTCCACAGACTGTGAAATCTGATCTCCCTCATGAAATCCGGTGGTTGTAGGGGAGTCCAGATTTCACAAATCTAGAAAGTCAGAGAGCAGCAGCAGCTGTCTGGGAGCCCAACTCTAAAGGCAGCAGCACAGAACTGAGAGTAGTATGGTATAGGAGGAATGCCATCAATTTGTGTCAGGCAGGATTGACCTTACTGGTGAGTGAGTGAGCAACTGCCCAGAGGCTCCTGCTTGGGAAACTCTGAAGATATCCCCCCAGCTCACACAATCAGCTCAAGGTTCCTTTAACCACCAAGCACTGGGTGGGGGGCAGGGCTGATGGCACCCCAATCAGAGTCTCCTCATGCACATTGGACTCTAGCTGCTAGTCCTGGACTTCCCCTGCACAGCCCACGCCCATTCATCACTGGATCCTGCTCACCACCTCCTAGGTGTGGGAAGCTGTGTGGCTGCTAGCTGGCAGTCCAGCTCTGAAGTCAGCACCATTCCTAGCAGTGGCACAGAAGTGAGGGTGCTGCCTTTGGATTAGGAGAGCTGGCCAGGAGCTGCTCGGGCAGTAGCGCAATAGTAAGGGTGGCGATACTGTACCCACATACACTAGTCTTGTAACCCCCCATGATTCTGTTTCTTCGGTCAGGATCTTCATGATTACAATACAATGAAACTTTCTGATTTAAGTATCTGAAATCCTCAAATTAATGATTTTAAAAAATCCTAGATCCATGAAATTGCCCCAAATAGACCGTGAATTTGGTAGCACCATACCTATAAACCAGTGGGCACAGGATTCCATCCACATGCAATACATTGCAGAAGAGAATACCTAAAATGAAACTAAAGGCCACGCTCTTATAAGCTGACAGACTCTGGATCGAACACAAAAGAAGGGACACAAGCTTCTGCGCACTGAGCAAAATCAATCCACATTGTGTTTATGTAAAACAATGAGTCTCTGCAGGCAGCCAGTTTGGGAAACTGCCTAAGAACAGATCTGGATATGAAATATGCAAATTTATAAAACTGATTCAGGAGATAAACAATAGTAAAAATTTGTATCCCTGTATTCATCCCTTGCACACCTTTGTAGTAAGTGAACAATGTTGGGAGCCATCAGAAAAGTGATAGATAATTAAATATATTGCCTCTATAAATCCATGGTCTGCCCATATCTCGAATACCATGTATAAATGTAGTAGCCCCATCTCAAAAAAGACATATTGGAATTGGAAAAGGTTTGGAAAAGGACATGATTAGGGGGTATGGAATGGCTTCTGTATGAGGATAAATTAATAAGATTGCCCCTTTTTAGCTTGAAAAAAAGAGATGACTAAAGGGGGTGGAATGTAATTGAGGTCTATAAAATCATGACAAGTGTGAAGGAAGTAAATAAGGAAGTGCTATTTACTCATCAAATGAAATTAATAGGCAGCAGAAGTGGCTGGGCCAGTGCTGAAGGGCTGGCTGGGGGAGACTAGTCCCCTTCTGCTCAAGGCCCAGGGCTGCCCCCCTTTGCTCAGCAATTCTGTGGGCAGCCCTGTACCTCAACCAATTTAAAGTCAATGCGCTTAAGTAGTCTAAAGAGTCATTCATTGGCAGGGAAGGGAGTGTGGGTGAAAAGTCTTCATGGGGTTCCCATTCTCACAGACTCCTGGTTGCCCTGAACCCAGGTGGTGATGCTTATCAAAGGGGAAAGAGGGCTATAAAAAGAAAGGGCAAACACCCCAATGGACCTCTCTCACATGTGCAGTGTATGTGTGCGCGCGCGCACACACACACACGCACTCTCACTCACTCTGATAGTTGAGGCATTGCACCAGAAGGAGCAAAGAAAGCAAGGATTACATGTAAGAAGCTGTGCTGGCCAGTAAAACTGCTGAGAGCATGTGGTAAGATACAATTTACTTTTGACTTTATCATAGTTTGTTATATTAGGCATTTCATTTTTATTTTTCTTGTAACCATTTCAGACTTTCCTGTCTCATTACTGTTATTCACTTAAAATCTCTTTGTAGCTAATCAACTTGTATTATTGTTTTATCTAAATCAGTGTGTTCGGATGGAAGGGTTTGAGAAACTCCATTTGGGATAACAGGATTTATGTATATCATTAACAAATGATGGCTTTTATATCAGCTTGTATTATCCAGGAGAAGGAATGGGCAGAATAAGATGTACATTTCTGGGGGGAAATCTGGGTTTGGGGGATGTTGGGGTCACCCTGCAGTATAATTTGCTCTGGCAGGTTGCAGTCACAGGCAGACATAGTTGGAAGTAACTTACATGTTGGAGATTGTGATGAGTCCCAAAGTAGAAGCAGCAGCAGCAAAGCAATGCACCCCGCCACAGATTAAAGGGAAGGGGTGACAGTCACAGCTGCTCACTGATCTAGATTGCACCCTGAGTATGTCACACACAATAACCATAGTCTCCCCACTCTAGTGTTGCCCTTTTATAGGGACTTTTCCCAGTGTCCTTTCAGAGGAATGGCCCTTTAAGTTGGGCTGAGCCTAGCACTAAAGCAACCATTGCGTAAGTGGTGGTGGGTTCTCGCTGTGCCCCAGCTGGTAAGTATTCACGCTGCCATCCATGTTGCTCTTTTTTTTTTTTTTAAATTCCTGAAGTGTGCCAGCACATTCTCACTGTTTGTTTCTTCAGCACCCTAGTAGCACATTGTCCTAGCAGAGTATGGTTTGTAATGCTAATGAAAACAGGCTTTTCCTGCAACATTGTTTGTTCTTTGGGAAGAAAGGAGAGCATCATTACATTTGTATTTGCATAAATTTGCATTAGGAATGGGTGCAGGGGTGTGTCCCTGTGTCACGTTATTGGATTTTAATAGGAAAATGCAGATAATCTGTTGTACCCTGTTGTGTTTGCCCCAAATTCTGTGCAAAGTGGGCTATGGAGGTATCTAATGAAAGCTTATGCTATGCTGATTCTGTTTGTGCTGTTCATATTTTTGTATGTAAAATTATGAATATGGGTTTTGTACTCGTATTTTAAATGTTTTCTGTCTGGGTAACAGCAGGCGTAGACTTCATATTGTGAAGGGTGATTACTCAGTGAACATGCTACATGGACAATGGCCCTTAAGTGTTTCCAGTAAGCACCTGAGGAATTCTGCTGGGAACCTGTAGACCAGCAGGTACCCCATGGCTGTTTGTCTAATCATGTGGTCAGCTCCGTTTTGGGAGGTACCATCACATAGGAGGACAATGGATTTCCCACCACACGGGCAAGATTATAAAAGAACCCTAGGGATTCCTCCATTTTTGTCTTCTGGAGCGGAGAGCAGGATTGAAGCATCTTTGCTAAGGACAGAGAGCCCAGAAGGATCTCTTGACCCATCCTAAAGGAAGTACTCCAGAGACTGTTAAGGTGGCAAGTTATTCCATCTGTGTTAAGAGCCTACACCAAGAACTTGGTGAGCACATGCAATGTGCTTTCTTTAACAATTCTACTCTCAACCTGTTCTTTCTTTTTACTAATAAACCTTTAGATTGGCACAGCATGCTCTTTTGGGTAAGATATGAGGTATAAATTGACCTGGGAATGTGGCTGATCCTCGGGATCAGTAGAACCTGTTCGGATTTGGTGAGATTGATTTTCATAACCTCTCATTTATGTAAAGTGTGGCACAGGTAAAGCTGGAGTGTCTAAGAGTACTGCTTGTGAGACTTCTGGCTCGCCAGAGTGGCAGCCAAAGGGCTCTTTGTGACTGGTTTGGTGCCTTATAGAGGAGAACCCCAGTTTTGAGCTATAAGTAGCCCTGGTTTAAGCAGTTTGTCCTGATTTGACCCTCATAGCAGCACCCAGACCCCCTGTTATGTAGCAGCATGCAGGATTGGGAGCTATATTAGCAGCTAGAGTTCTTAACTGGGTTCCACTATTACAGTCTGGGCCCCAATTTATATTTTGTTTAAATTCAAACAAAGCAACTGCCTCTTTCCTCCTCCATCCCAGTTTTGGCAAATCCTGTCATTGACTGAAGCAAATATTTTATATTTCACTGGTAACATCTTATTTTCAAAGGAATAATTTGATCACAAAGTATTTGTGGTCCAGACCCCATGGCATCCTGCTAATAAATAAGAACCAGAAGAAGAAATGGTTAGAAACAATAGCAGAAGATGCCCAGCACCACAAAGGTCTGAACTCTAAGGTCTAATACCATGCTACTGTGTGTATGTGTATGTTAATGAGGGTACATTAAATCCACCATGATAATGAGTTATAGAGGATTATTTATTTTATTTCAGAGAGGGTCAATTTTAAGATTACATTAGTTTAAAAAAGGAATAATGTAATACACATCCTTGATCCTTAGCATAGGCAACTGCATTTCACTGTTTGGAAATGGTTGCATTGCAATTGATGCTGGAATACTTGCCATACTCAGTAGTTCATTTTAGTTATTCACATACTGTAAATGAGTGAATTCTTTATAGATTCTGTCCAACTTTAATTCTTTTGTCCTATAAATAACTAAATAAAATATAAACCACATTACAGATTATTTGAGGCACAGGAGGTCTTACAAGAGTGTTACATAATACTGGACACAGGGCTGCTGACAGAATTGCAGGGCTCTTGGGCAAAGTAGAAGGGACAGGATCTCAGGCAGAAGGGGCAGGCCTGCAGTAATCTCTCCCAGCCAGCCCTTAAAAGGTGCCTGAACTGCCCCGCCCACTCTGACATGATTGAAAAGGTCCAGGACTCTGACCATTGCCACGGTAACAGCAATGGCATCTAGGAGTCCTGGGCTCTTTTAAATCTCTGGGCCTCAGGGAAGCTGCCCTTTTTGTACCCTCCTGTTGGTAGCATTGACTGGACAAGCCAGTTTCTTTCACATGTTCTTATTTATTATGCATGGGGGAAAAAATATATATTTGCTTCAGCATTACTATGACAGTATTATTTGTGAAAGACTCCTTTGGTTATGTAAGACACTGCTGCGCTATGAAGTCTTCTATACTACAGTACGGGTACAGACGCATTGTCTTTAGAAGGCTTGTCTCCAACGTGATGATATTTTAATATATATTTTTTGTTCAGTTGCCTTTCAAAACCTATGAAAGTTTTAAGCTGTCCCAGTGAAGTATTGCAAAGGTCTGTAATAGTGAAATCACCATGAAATTGATCTGATTCTCAGATTGCTGCATAAATGATAGGAGAGTAGAAATTTAGAAGTATATTAATGCTAATGGGAATTACTCAGCTAAAGCTGTGTGCATCTGGTGTATCATAGAAAGAGGCTCATCTACTTGTTGGTAGGTTTGTTCTCCTCTTAAAACGTATAAGATTTTAAAGTTTCCACAAGATCCATTATAAATTATGCCAAGAGTCAAAATAGTGTAAGTCAATGTGAGTGGTACCAAAGAGAGCCTTAGGTTGAATAATATGACAGATACAAAAATATTTAAACTAAATTGCGAAGATAATTTAATTTTGAATCTTTTTCCTTGCTAACTATAAGCCTTAGAAAATTGAATGTCACCTGAAAGGGGTATGAACTATCTCCAGAACTGTACAATCCTTTCAAATTGGTCTTTAGAAGGCATTTTAAAAGGTGTAATATGAAAAAGGGATGATGTCATTTTAGTATTCTGAATTGTTTATCTGATTTCCTAGATAAGTTTTGGTCACCTGACTTAAATGTATACTGATCTATTATTTATGCTTTAAAAATAGAGCTGATAAAAAGCATAATAGCTGTTTTTGCTATTATGTTTTGTCATATCTCGCTAAAAAGATTGAAATCCTGAGAAACAATTTTCTGAAGAAATGAAATAGTATGCCCTCCTGAACCCTTGGGGAAAATAGCCTCTCTGTTTGCTCAGAATATGAAACAGTAAAACAGTATAAGTAAAACAGACAGCCATGCCAAGCATGTCACATTTCTATTTGTACAGGTTGGAATGATGTTTTAAAAACATTTTCTAGTTATTTTTGATAAATAAATGGTGCAAATAACATCTGCAAACCAACCCTGCTGAAGTAAGAGTTTTCAAATCAGATTTGTTTTACAGTGTAACTTGGAAAATTGCTTTGCAAAACTTAAGTTGAATAACTTCCGAGAAAATATGCAAAAGAAAGACACAATAATACATGTTGCTTTCAGCTTTCCTGCTCACAAAACATGGTAACACTGCTTCTCCACACCTTGGCTACTGCATTTTAAGATGGCTTGTTTAAATTAGCTAAGAATGAAAAGACCAGGTTTCAAACATGGACATCCTAGTTTGTCCAGATCTTGCATTTGCATACCCAAATGGGCACTCAGGTACCCAGCTGCACTTGTAAGGGATTCAGTGCCTGTTTGAATACTCGAAACTATGCACCCAAATTTAGGACCTGACATTCCTCTGAGTCAACAGCAGATGTCCTATCAATTGCAAGAGGATCAGGATTGATACCTAAGGTTGAGATGTGGGTGAAAGAGTCATGTGAAGCTTCCACGGGTGACATACTCAAGCAGGGGATGAGGCGCACAGAAACTGAGGGCTATTGCCTCAGTGACATCCTCTTCAAATCCTTTTGAAACAACCCCTTAGGGTATTGCCCTCATATTTTCGGAAGAAGTGTGGCTTGAGGAAGTTGTTGACACTGTAACCTCCCTACATACTGCAGAGTATGCTAATGCTAATCCAATTGGCTTTAACTTCTTCCTCTGTGCCACTGAACCCACCTGGAAGAAGGATCCTGGGGGTAGTAGCTAGAGAGAAAAATTATTTTATTTCATAGTGCTGCAGAAGCCCTGCTGCCAAGGGGCCAGTGTGATGATCCTGTGCCTTCATAAATGTGTGCATATCCTGACAGATGTGCTAATTTGGGGGGCTGAACCCTCAGCCATTTCTAGGAAATACACACCCAGAATCTCACAGGATGGAATATATTTGATGTCATTTCTCATCCCCACACACAGATTGGAACATTGTTTTTTTCAGTGCTTGTAAAAGCTGACTTTCTCCAAAGATACCATTTGCATAGGATCCCCTCTCTTGGGATTTCACTTCCTGAAAGAGACCAAATCCAGTGATATATCTTCAGAGAATAAACATTACAAGAGATGCTCTTTTTGTAGTGAGTACCTAAAAGAGAATAAAAACAGTAGAAGCACTTATGTGCAGTTTAGTCATTAAATATACTGACACATTTCTTTAATAAAATGGATTTTTTTTCAAGTTTATAATGGTGGAAGTTTGCTTGGTGTTGCATTTTGTCATATCTAAGCCAGAAATAATAAATGTCCCTGTGGGGTTTATAGGATTGGTAACAGAAATAATTGAGCCTTTGTCAAGGTCAAGGGTGAGAATTCTGGAAAATAAAATGTTGTTCTTTACAAAGTGGTTGTACATGTTCACTGTCACACTTAACAATACAGATGACAACTGAGGATATGCCATTTTATACTTTAAATAGTCGGAGAGTGGATGTTTGTTTACATTTCTTTTTGTACAGAAAATATAACAGGAATGAAAGTAGTAATGTTAATTTCTGGTACACTCAGGCATGACTAATCCACGTATGCTTTATTCTTTCTGTTTCTTTTGTCCAAAAGATTCAAGGGGTTTAATGCAACATGGGTGTACCATTGATTAGTTAATCTGCAATATCTAATCTCTTAATGCCAGGATTTCCTGAAGACCAGGTATGAAAGAGACTACCAGTGCCAAGGGGTTAATATAGATATGAATAGAGTTCATCATAATTCCACCAAATCTGATTTTATTTCATCATTCATTTAAAATTTTTGTATCCCTGGGAATCATAGTTGAAAAGGCACTTGTCTAATATGAACTGAGTTCTTTGTTTATCACTTTTTGACATACAATAGATTAGTTTTCTTTGAAAATTGGTTTCTGTAATGAGAGCACAAAATTATTTCTGGCATGTGGCAATTTGTTCACATAATTTCTGGCTATAATAAGCTGTGCTTTATCGGTAAAGTTAGAGGCTTGCCTTTTGTACTTGGCCAAACTTTTACCTCCCTTAAGCAGTTTGTGAGGGGAAGCATTAAGTGATTTTTCCCTGGTGATGTATGTATATAGTTAAAATGGGCATGGGAACTTTGGAATGCAGAGACATGTTTGTGATTTACAGCTCTAGCCCAGGATTCTATTATTAGTCACTGGGAATTCCAGGCAGAAGGGGCTCCCCTAAGAAATTTCATTTTGTTGGGCCTTTGAAAAAATCTGTGTGTATGCACGTGTGGTGGGTGGAGGGAAGGAAGGATATAATGTGGGGAACAAAAAGAGCAAGAATAGAGAAGAGCACAAAGGCTTCAGGACCCCACTTCTCCTGATTTCTGGCTTTGCTGTATTTATCCATAGGAAGAGGGATTGTAATGGTGATGTCAGAGACCCATAGCTCCTCTTCTGCTAGAGCTACCTAGCTGTGGTACAGTATTTCTGTTGTGGCCTATGGCTTGAACACAGATTTCACAGAGCACATCACACGAGCCTCTTCCAGAGACATTAACTTGATTATACTTTATTTTAAAGGTCTGATTACATATGGTTTCTAAAGGGTTAATAGACATTTCACAGATTTGTATAAGCATGTTACACACGTGAGTTTGTGTTGCAGTGTCAGGTCTCAAACCCAGGCCTCAAGGTTCATGACAGCAGCCACGCTCCAACCCTTTTCCTGGAAGCCTGTTGGCAACTGCTTACCAAAGACTAATGGAGTCCCAATGTGAGGCTCCGCCCCTGAGATCTGATTGGCAGAGTTCCAGAGTGGCTGGTTGGCCTGCTGATCCTAATTAAGCAGCAGCAGGAACAGGAAGCCATTCAAACTGGGATCCATCCTGCTCCGGATTTCACACTGCATACTCCTTGCTCCCCACAATTGTTCCCATAGCTTGATCTCCTGGCATTCAGACCCAGCTTGCCTCCTGATATCTGAATTGTTGCTCCTGAACTTTGGTTTGTCTCCTGCCTCTGACTCTCTGATATATTGACCTGCTCTGAACTTGATTCTCTGCTCATAATTCTGTTCTCCAATTTGTCCCCTGCTTTTGACCTCCCAATATCCAACCAACCAGCCAACTCTTGACTACTATGGAACTTCTGCCCAAGTAGATGCTGACAACTTTGAGAAGAATATGGCAAACCTCCCCCTACCTTGTGACTACGATTGCCCCATAGAACTGCAGCCAGTGCCAAAGATACCACTTGGGTGAATATATGCAATGTTGGAGCCTGGAGTGTCATTGTCACGAGAATATCTCCAAGAGAACCTGGCCTGAGGATCTGTCCACAAGTTGACTTCACCAGTCAGCATCCCAGTCCTTTTATTAAAAAAAAAGACTTCAGCCCCCAACTTGGAGTCAGCCCCCAACTTGAGTCCTTAATCAGGTACCCTCTACTCTTAACTCTGGAGTTGTTGGACCATTTGGGTTCTGCTTGCACAGTCCTTAAACTGGATCTCTGCTTTTCAGACCTGCCTATGGGTAATTTGAACGTTGAAGTTGTGTCATTCAAACAGACTAATGCCCCAGTGATGTTCCATCACTTCAGTAGCGATGTACTACAGGATCTAGTGGACCAGATGGTGGTAGTGATAGAAATGTAGCCGTGTTAGTCTGGGGTAGTTGAAGCAAAATGCAGGACAATATAGCACTTTAAAGACTAACAAGATGGTTTATTAGATGATGAGCTTTCGTGGGCCAGACCCACTTCCTCAGATCAAATAGTGGAAGAAAGTAGTCACAACCATATATACCAAAGGATAGAATTTAAAAAAATGAACAAATATGAAAAGGACAAATCACATTGCAGAACAGAAGGGGGATGCGGGGGGGGTGGGAAGGGGGAGGAAGGAAGGTAAGTGTCTGTGAATTGCTGATATTAAAGGTAGGGAGAGTGGGATGTTTGTGAGTTAATGGTATTACAGGTGATAATTGGGGAAACTGTCTTGGTAATGGGTGAGAAAGTTCAAAGACTTGTTAAGTCCCTGTTGGTAAGTGTCGAATTTTAACATGAATGACAGTTCAGAGGATTCCCTTTCAAGTGCAGATGTAAAAGGTCTTTGTAGCAGAATGCAGGTGGCTAAGTCATTTAGAGAGTGTCCTTTCTGGTTAAAGTGGCAAGAAACTGTTTTCTCTTTGTGATCTTGTCTGATATCTGTTTTGTGGGCATTAATCCTTTGGCGAAGTGTCTGAGATGTTTGTCCAATGTACATAGCAGACGGACACTTTCGGCACATGATAGCATAGATTATATTTCTGGATGCGCAGGAATATGTGTTCTTGATCTTATAGCTCACTTGGTTAGGTCCAATAATGGTATCAGCAGAATGAATATGTGGACAAAGCTGGCAACGGGGTTTGTTGCAAGGGAAGGTACCAGGGTTGGTATTAGTGTGGTATGTCCTGTGGTGGTTGGTAAGAATCATCTTGAGGTTAGGTGGTTGTCTATAGGAGACTATGGGTCTGTCTCCCAGAGCCTCTTTGAGTATGGTATCCTGTTCCAATATAGGCTGTAGTTTATTGATAATGTGTTGGACAGGTTTAAGTTGGGGGTTGTAGGTGATGACAAGTGGTGTTCTATTGTTGGTTTTCTTGGGTCTGTCTTGAAGTAGATGGTTTCTAGGTATTCGTCTGGCTCTTTCAATTTGCTTTTTTGTTTCTCTGGGTGGGTAGTTGAGATTTATAAATGCTTGGTAGAGATCCTGAAGCTTCTGGTCTCTGTCAGTGGGGTTAGAGCAGATGCGGTTGTATCGAAGGGCTTGGCTATAGACGATGGATCGTGTGGTGTGTTCTGGATGGGAGCTGGATGCATGTAGGTAACTGTATGAGTCAGTGGGTTTTCTGTAGAGAGTGGTGTCTAATTTTCCATTGTTGATTTGTACGGTGGTGTCCAGGAAGTGGATCTCTCGTGTAGAATGGTCCAGGCTGAGGTTGATGGTGGGGTGTAGGTTGTTGAAATCTCTGTGGAATATCTCCAGTGTTTCTTGGCCATGTGTCCAGATCATAAAGATGTCATCGATGTACCGTGGTAGTGTACTTAGATAATATATTGATCTTCTCAGATGATCTGGCACAACACAACACTTAGGTCCATGCAGTCCTGGAGAGACTACAGCTCTGTGGTCCCTATGCTAAACTTGAGAAGTGCACATTCTATAAGATCTCCATCTAGTTCCTGGGTTTCATCCTGTCCCTAGAAGGAATCAAAATGGAGCAGTGCAAGGTTCAGGCTATTTTGTGACTAATCTTTGTTACCCTCTGCAGAGTTCTCATACAGTAATGACTATGCATCCACAAGCCCTGTCTCTATCAACTAGCAAGCTGATTTTGCCCACTGCTACCCACACATTCATTCAACCCATCTGCCTCAGTCCTAAAACAACACAATCATCATATCCAAGAGAAGGTTGAGGCACCTTAAAAAGTGAAAGAGTAATTCAAAAAGGCATGTGGACAAAGGCAGAAAACAGGAGCACCCCATCTCCATTAGGATAAAAGGTACAGCTTCCAACAGAACACCTCTGCATGAACCAGCCCTCTCAGGCTATGTCTACACTACCACCCTAGTTCGAACTAGGGTGGTAATGTAGGCAACCGGAGTTGCAAATGAAACCCAGGATTTGAATTTCCCAGGCTTCATTTGCATAAAGCCGGGCGCCGCCATTTTTAAATGTCCGCTGGTGCGGACTCCGTGCCGCGCGGCTACACGCGGCACGGACTAGGTAGTTCAGACTAGGCTTCCTAGTCCGAACTACCGTTACTCCTCGTGAAAGGAGTCCGCACTAGCGGACATTTAAAAATGGCGGCGCCCGGGTTTATGCAAATGAAGCCTGGGAAATTCAAATCCCGGGCTTCATTTGCAACTCCGGTTGCCTGCATTACCACCCTACTTCGAACTAGGGGTGGTAGTGTAGACATACCCTCAGAAACTAAACTATCAGGTCCTTGACTTGTATCATATTTGGTGACAAATCAACCCTGTCACCTTCAAGATATAGCTCTCTTGATCATTTTAGAGTCCATCCTATATTTCATGTTTCACTTATAGCTATACACCAAGAACACATTTCCCTATAGAATTCCCCCCCCCCCCACACACACACACACACACACACTCACGGTGCCAGTACAAGGTCAAAAGAGTCTAACATTAAGTGGAGCAAAGACTGGGCCATAGCTTTCCCAAGGAGGGGAACATACTTGGGAGCAGTTGAAAATGTTCTTGATATAGTTTGGGCCTCCTATAAGATCGATCCTGAGAAACCTGGGCCCACTTTGCCCAGAGGACATCCCCAGAAGCTCCCTGCTCCAGACAATGAGCATGCTGGTAGGGAAGGGGACATAAAGACGAGGGAGGGAGGAAGTACTTGGCCGGGATGGGAGGGAGCCAGAAGGGAAGGGAGTGTGGAGCATGCAGTCTCCCTGCTGAGAGGTGTGATTACAGTGATCTGATTACAACAGCCGGGTTTGCTTCCTGTGAGGAAACCCAGCACTCTACTCTAGGTTCCTGGACTGGATGAAAGGGCACAGACAGTGTGGGGTAGGTGGGGAAAAAGAGGGAGTATGTGGGTGCTGGTGTCTGTGCAGTGAAGTGAAGGGGTATTTGTTTGGGGTGTCTTAACTTGCTCCCATCTGGACTGCAGGCAGTAAGAGCCAGACTGTCTGTCTCAGCACAGCAGCCTAGTTGGGCTGCAGACATAGGACTCTCTCCTGAACTGGGGCAAGCTGTATGGGGTGGTACAAAATTTCAGGTGGGTTAAAAGCTTTCATGCTGCTTTTGAATACTGGAACAAAAGGCCTAGCTCATAACATTTGCATGATTATATTTCAAACAAGGTTTACATAGGTGTTAATGGCTTAAAATATGAGAGAAAAGGATTCTTTTAACAGATTTTTTTTTTTAGTTTGTAGATATCACAAACCCTGCACTTAATAATTTTTTTAAAATCCTGTGATACTAGTTAATACATGGCAAATTGTTAAAACTGGAAGAACTTTACTATGGATCCTGTTTAATTTGTTTGGCCGTCAGTAAATATTCTATTAATATTTTCAAGGAGAGCATGATTATTATTAGTTGACTCATAGATTTGCTTAGCATCTTAAAGCTGTGCATATTTTTTATGCTGTTACTTAATGACCATGTCTTTTATTTATTTAGCTATTTGGAGTATGCCCCAATTTGGTGTGTTTACTAGCTTGAGCTATTAAAA